>NW_005353475.1:124829-163753 GCF_000412655.1 Myotis brandtii | reverse complement strand
GGGGGGGGAATTTGGGGAGAAGCAGGCCGGCAACGGGGAGGGAGCAGTTGGGGGCCAGCAGGCCCGCAGGAAGAGTGGTTAGAGGTAATCAGGCAGGCAGGCAGGCAGATGAGCAGTTAGGAGCCAGCAGTCCTGGATTGCGAGAGGGATGTCCGACTGCTGGTTTAGGCCCTATCCCTGTAAACTGGCAGTAGGACATCCTTCAAGGGGTCCCAAATTGGAGAGGGTGCCGGCCAGGCTGAGGAACACACCCTCCCCCTGCACGAATTTCGTGCACTGGGCCACTAGTATAAAATAAATATAAAAAAAATAAGTCTTTGTTTTACTATGGTTGCAAATATCAAAAAATTTCTATATGTGACATGGCACCAGAGTTAAGTTAGGGTTTTTCAAAACTCTGACACGCCGAGCTCAAAAGGTTCGCCATCACTGCTCTAGCCAGTCCACTGTTCCCCAGGCTAGACTGGCAGGCAAGCATTTTCCCTACATCACCCCGACTTCACTGTACATGCACCCATCTTCCCCTGTGTTTGATCCCTTCCCCCAGTGATCTGCAGAGAATAGACAAGTGGTTCCCTGGGGAGCGTGAAACTGTAGCTTGCTGGTGATGCTGCCCAGAGGACTAAGCTTATAATGTCTCCCCTTTGCTCTCTTTCTATTATTAGTAACATAAATAACTATCTAATTATGACAATAACAGTTTCAATATGTTCTGTTAAGAATTTCAAAAGTCCTAATTCTCCCCTTTGAACTACCTCCCCCCACTTAGCTTGCTCTCTTTTCTCAGGTTCATTCCATTTCACTATCTATTTAGAATAACTTACAAGTTGTTTAAGATGCCACGGCCATTTAAATTTATATTTAATTTTCATAAAAATTGTACAAAAATGATAAAAGATGAACTGTGCTCCTTGTGGTTTATAAGATTGTGTGTGCAAACTTGCATGTGCAGGCTCAGAGAACATGTGGAATCTGAGAAAAATGTCAGAAGTATCTTACTTGGTAAATTAACATGCATCAACATTGAAAAAGAGCTACTAACAGAGCAAATGGTTCATTTCTTATTTTTCAAATAAAAGTATAATTATGGAAAAGCGTGTATGTGGAGCCAGGGTGGTGATTATCATCTTTCTCTGCTGCTTATCTGCTTCTGATGATTCAAGTGCGGCTCTGGATACCATGTGTGGAGGGATGCAAGGAGGCCGAAACATGTTCAGAGGACATGGAGCAGATTGATGTGTGGGCCATGACGCCATGTTAATGTAAGAAGTTTATCCTTTAGAAATACATGTCAAAATATTTACTGATGAAATGGTATGTTTGGAATTTGCTTCATAAAAATCAAAGTTGTTTGTAACTGGTGGCTATAATACTGATGAAACAACTTGGTCCATGCTTCATGGATTCCTGAAACTAGGTATTTGGGCCTCAATACAGTATTCTCTTCCCTTTACATATGTTTGAATAGTTCTGTAATTAATAAAATTAAAATTATGAAAGGTATAACTGAAGAAGAGAATAAAGAATTAGCAAGATCAGCATAGATAGAAGATACTTCTCAGCTAAGGTAGACAGACCTATGCAGAATTAGAGTTTTAATATTCTAAGGTAATATCTAGGATAAGTGGAAAGAAGTTGTAAGGAAATAGATTTCAGTTCAATATAATCTGTAATTTTCATTTATTTGTCAGTCAATTGTTGAGTCCCTTCTGTGCATTGGGAGAATTTTATTATGAGAAAAGCGATGTCAGGGCTACTTGTGAATCAGAGGCGATAGGAATGTATTCGCAATAGGGTTAGAATTTGACAACATTCTTGAAAAATAGGCAAATATTCATGATACCAACAAGTTTAGGTTTTATCTCCTTTGCAGTAAGGATAAATTCAAGAAATTTAAGCAAGGGAGAGATAGGATCAGATTCATATTTTATTTTTGTTCTCTTTTAGACACTACAGAGAAAGTGTTGGAGATTTCTGAGGCTGGAGAGCAACCAACTTTTAAAAATACTATTTCACTTGCCCAAGTAAGATGTAATGTGTCCCTGAGCTGCAGCAGTAACAGATAGGATGGTGGAAAGGGCATGAATACTCAACATGTTGAAAAGCAGAAATCAAGGGACTCAGTTACTGAGTGAATTGAGAATGAATTATGATTTGAATGATTGCATAGAAGTTGTCATTCACCAAGACAGGGACCAGAGAATGAAAAATAGATTTAAAAAAAAAAAGAAAAAGGGGGGTTACTTTAGAATAAATTCATTTTGGGATACATATAAGACTACCTGGACAGAAACACAAACTTTAGAAGGGAATTTCTTATAGTCACAGTATGGAATATCAGGTAGAAAGAGCAAGTCAGCTTTCATTGATTGATTCATTCGTTCATTTATAAAACATGCTTCAGCGTTTGAGTACCCATATGAGCCACATGTACACATAGATGCATAAATACACAGGTTACATGTTAAACCTATTAAGTCCATTTGCTCTTCCCTGTAAGGAGAAATGTCCCAAAAGTCCAACCTGGTTTTACTCTGCAATTTGCCTCATCTTCAATTTGCTTCTAGTGTAGAGGTTTATCAAGGACAATCCCAGGTGCAAATTTCTATCTTATCTTACCCATACCCCTGGAGGTTTGAAAAACCCTAGCAATGTTGAAGTCGGTTCTCTTAAGCTGGAGATAACGGTTACATCTTGCGGCAATCTGCAGCTGAGGTGTCTGGTCTGACCACTGTCAGTGCTGCGCTTGCCCAGGATCAAAGGAATGAGCATGGGCCTGGAGCCAGGGGTAGAAAGAGAGTTCACACTACATGTTGACATTTGCCATCATCGACCACCGTAAATCTCCATGCCAGCACCTTGTGCTAGTCGCACCCACCTCAGCAATCACAAACCTAGAGATCTTAGGGGAAAATAAGAGAAAATATTGCATTAGCCCTAGGTGCTAAATGAAAGTGTAACACTTTATGTTTTCCTCAGTTACCCTTCGGAAGATTATTTAATAATACATTTGGGGGCATTTCAAATGTTTGCCCCCTCAGGGGACGATTTAACAAGATGGAGAGTTTCACTATCAGAAGCAAGGCTGTCCACAAAAGATAAACTTCAGGGGGTAAACCAGGGGCCTAAAACTTATTAAAAGAAAAATAGGTCAGAAAGGACATATCTACATGAATCAGGGAACTATTCAAAAGTAAAGTCATCTTAAATTCATCCATGCTGTAAAAAGATCGCTGGAATGCTAAAACTTATATTAAGAATTTTACATATTCTAGTTATAAACTTCAGTACCTGCCAAGTAGCAATATATATAATAAAGGATAAGTTGAGAAAATGTTTTAATAGTATAATTGGAAGAATCTCTATATCATGTTACTACACTTTTAAGTCATAAAGATGCATAATAAAATGCAAAGTAAAGGATCTTCTAGTTTAATTCAAAAGTCATGTTACAAAGGTTTCTGCTGAAAAATAAAATAGCATTTCCTTTCATAATGTCATAGCAATATCCTTTTAAACTTGACTAATTGTTTGTAATACCTACCCTTGTGAATTCTGGAAAAAATCAGAAATGAAAGAAGAGAAGGCCAGGAAGGCAGGAGAAAGATAACAAGGGATTCGATTCTGGGGTGCTTTTTCCTGGTCTAAAGATTTGGGATCACAGGAAAAGGGGACAGAAACGATCATTTCACTGTGGTTCACCATATCTGCATTTGCACCATATGTATTTCTTGCTTTGCCTAGTAAAGAACCGAAAAAATAGGACATAAAAGTAGAAGAAGAAAAAAAGTTCTCTTGGTTAGATTTTAGCTTTGGAAGCAGAAACACAAGCGGAGTTTGTTTCTTCCCCATCTCTTTCTCAGGAAGAGACTCTTGTTTGGAATATTACTCTTGGTGAACAAAATTTGCTGAAATGAAAACTTTCAAAAAATATTTTTTTATTGATTTCAGAGAGGAAGGAAGACGGGGAGAGAGAGATAGAAACATCAATTATGAAAGGGAATCATTGATCAGCTGTCTCCTGCACACCCCACACTGGGGATTGAGCCGAAAACCTGGGCATATGTCCTGACAGGGAATCTAACCATGACCTCCTGGTCCATAGGTCAAAACTCAACCACTGAGCCACACTGGCCCAAAATGAAAAATTTAATGACAAAGCAGATGATTGGGATATACCATGTTAGGGAATGGGGGGCCAGGGAACACCGGAATGCTTTTAAATTTCTGTCTGTATAAAAATCTATGGAGATTTCAATGTACCATAGGCTTACAGGGCCATGATGCACCGAGAAGCAGCAAACTTGAAATAATTAAAGTCAGTTTTCCTTGTCAGTGAGGTATTATGTGATATAACAATATATTTCTTTTATTGTTTCAAATTTTTTTTTAAAAAAATTAGCTTTATTGTTGAAAGTATTAAAGATGTCCCCTTTATTCCCCCATTGACCTCCCTCTACTCCACTCCATTCCCCTCCCCAGGATAACAATATATTTCTTTTATTGTTTCAAATTTTTTTTAAAAAATTAGCTTTATTGTTGAAAGTATTGAAGATGCCTCCTTTATTCCCCCATTGACCTCCCTCCACTCCACTCCATTCCCCTCCCCAGACCTTCACCACACCATTGTCTGTATTCATGGGTTATGCATATTTGCACACACGTTCTTTGGTTGATCTCTTACCACCCACCCATCTCTACCATCTCTGCCTTCCCTCTGAGATTCCACTGTATCTTCCAGGCTTCTATGTCTCTGGGTCTATTTTGCTCATCAGTTTATTATGTTCAATTAGATTCCACATAGGAGTGAAATCATGTGGTACTTGTCTTTTTCTGACTGGCTTATTTCACTTAGCATAATATTCTCCAGGTCCCTCCATGCTGTCTCAAAGGATAAGAGATCCTTCTTTTACTGCTGCATAGTAGTCCATGGTGTAAGTGTACCACAGCTTTTGGGCTGTTTTCAGATCTTAGCTATTGTAAATTGCATTGCTATGAACATAGGGGTGCATGTATTCTTTCTGATTGGTGTTTCAGGTTTCTTAGGATGTATTCCTAGAACTGGGATCACTGGGTCAAATGGCAGTTCTCTTTTTAACTTTTTGAGGAAACACCAGACTATTTTCCATAATGGCTGCACCAGTCTGCATTCCCACCAGCAGTACTAGGGTTCTCTTTTCTCCACATCCTCAGCAGCACTTGTCATTTGTTGATTTGTTGGTGGTAGCCATTCTGACAGGTGTGAGGTGATACCTCATTGTTTTTTTAATTTGTGTCTCTGGTGATCGGTGGCTTAGAGCATTTTTTCATATGTCTCTTGGACATCTGTATGTCCACTTTGGAGAATTATCTATTTAGGTCTTTTGCCCATTTTTAAATTGGCTGCTTTGTCTTCCTTTACATCTCCTAGGGCTAGGGAAACAAAGGAGAAAGTAAACAAATTGGACTATAAGTAAAAAAATGTCTGCACAATAAAAGAAACCATCAACAAAATGAAAAGGGAGCTCACTGTATGGGAGAACATATTTGCTAATGATACATCTGATAAGGGGTTAATTTCCAAAATGTATAAGCAAATCAAACAATATATTTCTTATTCAATGAACTCTTGTTACTCCAGTTATTTCAGGTAATCTAAGTGATCTCTCCTAATTTTCAACACTTCAGAGGTGGAAAATGCCATTTCCCAGTCTCTTTCTCACCTGGGAGCAGGTTCCTGGCCTAATTGTGGCCAGTGAAATGCAGAGAGAAGTCACTGGGCTGAGAAAGACCTTCTACCATCTCCTAAAGCCTCATCTTCTTTCTTCCTGTTTGGTTACCCTTCCCTGTGGACACTGGGTGTTTGAGAGGCATTACCATCAAACTGAATATGATTTAGCAGAAGGATCAGAAAATGTTGGCTTTTATAACATGAGTGTCATGTATAAGGTAATAACCCTCCCAAAATAATGTTTTTCCTATCATTTATATATAAATATTTAAGTTATATATAAAAGTACATTTACAGTATATGTAAATAAGTAGGGCTTAAATCTGAGAGCTAACCATAAAGAATATATATTTAAAAGACTTTATTGGCCATATGTTGTTTTTGTCTGAAACCATCCCTTTTTTGTTCCCGTAGCACACTGCTTTTCCACTTAATGTATTCTTGATAGGAATATAAATCCAGATTCCACCCTTCACCATCAACACTGAGCAAAGTGGGGAATAGTGACACAAACTAGCCAAACACATCTGCATATTTGCATTTAAGAAAAATTACCCAAGGATGGAAAAGTGCTGAAACTTTATCACCTTAACATCCACAAGATAAAAGACAATCAATTAATTTCTTCTACCTTAATCCTAAAAGTTTTGATATTTGTTCTTTCTAAAGTGTATTTGTTTACTTTTATCTTTTATTATAAAAATGTAAGCTTTCCAAAGTCAATTTATCCAGAATAAGGATCCACAGTAACCGATATAAAGATTTAGAATGAACTTCACACAATAGTGAAATGTGGGGTATTTATAATGGGGATGGCATTGAAATGCAGGAATTGACATTGAGATGCCCATTAACATTCCAGAACAGAAAAGTAACTGCCCTAAGGTAATCAGCATAAAACGGCTAATTAATTATTTCCCCGTGGTCACCTGGAACCATGTGTTCAACAAGTGCAAAGCTTTGGGTGACTAACTGTGTCACAGAACAGCTCTGAAAGCTCGAATAATTTCTGCAAGCAAATGAAAGGAGAGTTGTTTCTGCCAGTATTCAATATTTGAAAAGCAGAAGAATGACAAGCTCAAATCTTAAACTTCTTGCCTCAAGGCATGGACTGAAACTCAGGGCCTATTGTGACTGTGCTGGGAGAACCTTTTCTCTCTTAACAACCACAGGGCTGAGATCCCCAAACAACCTTAGAGATCAGTTTTCTGTAGATTGCTGAATTACAAGTCAGGTGAAATTACAACCTTTTCAGTCTTCTTAGGTAAAATTCACGCACAGCTCTAGAATTTCTATATCCCCAACTATGGAGGCAATTAGGGTGTAGTAGATAGGAGAATAAGACCAGTGGGAGAACCCAGATCCTTCAAATCCTTTTGAAACATCCTTTTATGGAAGGAATCGATGTTTCTCATGCAAGAGAAATCAAACAATCCATGTATTTTTGAGGAACTACTGGCCATAATCATCAATATATACAGAGATTGAAGTGCAGAATTGGAGTAGAAAAACTAAAGCTTAGTCCCAGAAGGATTTATAGGAGTTTGCTAATTTGTGTAGTCAAAGCCTAGAAATTATTTGTAAGACTGGATTTTGAGACTATTTAGCTGAGGAGGGGGCTGGGGAACATCATTTTGAGTCAGGCTGGACATCCCAGAATATTATTCTCAATAGTTTCTGCACTTATTGAGCCATTTTAAGAAACCAGCTGCTACCTATGGTTTATTTTTTATTTTTTTAAATATATTTTATTGATTTTTTCACGGAGAGGAAGGGAGAGGGATAGAGAGCTAGAAACATCGATGAGAGAGAAACATTGATCAGCTGCCTCCTGCACAGCCCCCACTGGGGATGGGCCCGCAACCAAGGTATGTGCCCTTGACCAGAATCGAACCTGGGACCCTTCAGTCCGCAGTCCGGCGCTCTATCCAGTGAGCCAAACCGGTCAGGGCTACCTATGGTTTAAATGAAGCAAACCTGGATCCAATTTGCTCACTAAGACTGAAAGAACAAAAAATCTCTGTCACAGACTTTGACATGTCAGAATGCTGATTGGATCTTTTATGTGAGTCTGTCCCATCATGGTGATCCGACTGGACATAGCAGATTGAAAGGTAACCAGCTCACCTGGAAAGTGATGTTCTGCCTATATATCTGACAATGAGCCAGGAGGCTTCTCAAAATAAAATATAATTGTGGTATCTTAAAGAAAGAGAAAACTTTACACATGTTTTACAGGAGCAAATATATATATACTAGAGACCCAGTGCACAAAAGTTCGTGCATTCAGGGGGTGGCGGGGGGGGGGGGGCTCAGCCCAGCCTGCACCTTCTTGCAGTCCTGGACCCCTCTGGGGAGAGGTGCAGGCCTAAGTCATCAGTCGAACATCCTTAGCACTACTGCGGAGGCAGGAGAGGCTCCCACCACCGCCTCTGCACTGGCCAACCATAGGCGGCTTCTGGCTGAACAGGGCTCCCCCTGTGGAAGCGCACTGACCACCAGGGGGCAGCTCCTGCGTTGAGCGTCTGCCCCCTCCTCAGTGCACCACCAGGGGGCAGCTCCTGCATTGAGCGTCTGCCCCCTGGTCCTCAGTGCGCATCATAGCGACTGGTTGTTCCACCCTTAGGGTCAATTTGCATATTACCCTTTTATTACCAGTATATAGGATTGTGATCTGGATTAATATCTAGAGCAATTTTATACTGGCTAATAAGGAATAGGTGACAATTTGGAAAGCACTGGGTACAAAATGTCAAATATGCTGTGGCCTGCTGGGAAGAGTGGCAGCATGTAGCTTTCAGGTGATAGAATAGGCCTGAATCTGACCTCAAACCCATCCTGTTTGTTTGTTTACTTGTTTGTTTGCTTTCTTCTCATATTCAGAGAGTACTAATCTTAGAATAATATTATTATATATAAATAATAATATATTATATTTTAACATAGTTGTAAAATAATCTCATAGCAATCCATTTAGATATTCTCAAAAAATGGAAGAATCCTCCCTGTTTATATTGTAGGGGTCTCTGCTGAGGGAATAGTCAAGAGGAAGCTTTGGAGACTTCTCCCAACAAAAGTAATGGCATATCCTTGGAAAATGTAAAGATATTAGAGCCACATCAAAGACCTAAACATGAAAGAAAAAAAATCACGTGTGGAAGTTTCTATACCATTCCTGTTTAAATCTTAATTAGACCTATGAAAATTTCTGATGAGACAGAAAATTATGGGATTATTGAAGCTTAATTTCAAAAACTGGCTCCAACTATATAAGGCTGGGCAAAAGTAGGCTTGCCGTTGTGATACAAATAATAAAATAATTAATTAATAATAATACAAGGATAATGTCTGTTTCATATACTCACAGCTGTCAACCTATTTGTGCCTAGCCCTGTGTACACTGTCCCTGAGGCTGTGGCCTCCCTGGGGTGAAGTCATGCAGCTCCTGCTTATTAATTACTATCTGTGATGGGAGTAGTTTATATTTCCCAGGAAAAACAATAGTATCCTTTACTATTTGTATTAATTTTTATTCAGCTGCAACAGATTACCACAAATATGGTAGTTTAAATAACAAAAATATATTAGTTAATAGTCCTAGAGGTCAGAAGGCTATGATGTGTAAGCAGGTGGCTTTTGTTCTCTGAAAAACCCATTTCCTTGCCTTTCCTACCTTCTAGAGCAGCGGTTCTCAACCTGTGTGTCGCGACCCCTTTGGGGGTCGAACGACCCTTTCACAGGGGTCGCCTAAGACCATCCTGCATATCAGATATTTACATTACTATTCATAACAGTAGCAACATTGCAGTTATGAAGTAGCAACGAAAATAATTTTATGGTTGGGTCACAACATGAGGAACTGTATTTAAAGGGCCAGAAGGTTGAGAACCACTGTTCTAGAGCCTGTATTTATTAGCTTCTGACCACTAATTGCTCCAATCTCTACTTCCCTCACTGCATCTCCCCATCTGACTTTGATCTTTCTGTAAATCTCTTATAAGAACGCTTATGTTTCCATTGGGTCCACCAAGGTAATTCAGGATAATCTTGCATTTCAAATTCCTTAGCTTAATGACTTCTGCAAAGACTTTTCATTCTATAAAGAATTGTATTTATAGGTTCTTGAATTAGGAGGTAGATATATTTTGGAGCCATTATTCAGTCTGCTACACTTACATTTTTGTTTTATGTCACAATTTAACTCATGGTATTGTCCAACTATCCCAGTAACCATCCCATGACAATGAGAATATTATGTTAATGCCTAGAGGAGAAGAGTTTGTTTGTGTTATACATTGACCTTTAAACAAGAGAATCACAGAGTGGGAAGTGATGTAACAAAATAGAAGATTTTTCTCTATGTTGCACTTCAAGAAAGTTTCTGGATTTTGAAGAATCTGGAGGCATATCAGGATTTTACCTCTAAACTAAATGAAATACTGATCATTTTTGTTCTTCTATCACTGAGAAGGATAAACAATATTTAGATGGCTACTTAGGACTTTGAAAACATGCAGGTATCCTTTTATGACCCATTGAAATAAAAAATTTGTGATTTTTTTATGTTTCCCAGAGCAACACAAAACAATACCGGGCTACATTGCTGATGACTCTTTTTAACTAGTTTGAAGATGGAGCAGATTCCCAAAGTGTCTGTGATAGAATGGATGGAGCCTTTGGCAATCATTATCACAATTGGAGAGTAGGATCCTGAGGTGGGGAAGAAAACCCATAATCCTTTTGGTTAACTGCCAAAGGATCCGCTTGACAGGCTACCAAGATTCTGATAACCTAGCAAATGGCCATACAAATAAGATGATATACCAACACTGATGGAGTACCATTATGGAGCAAATGTTATATTTTCCAAGCCATTGCACTATATAGTGATAGTTCTTTTTAGGACCAGAATACATAAACTCAGGAACTGAGAAGTGGATGTGGGAATGGTGACTCAGTACTGTACATTCTTTGATCTTCTTAAAGATGGATCCCATTTTCCCACTGTAGGTTCAGCTTCCAACAGGGCATACAGATATGGTTATATTACATTGGAGACTGATAATGTCTTCTGGCCATTTTAGACATCTTATTCCACCAGAACTATAGTCAAAAAATCATTCAAATCATTGATAGTTTTCCTTTTAGACAATCATATTAGAGAAGAACATAAGATTTTTGGAGTGCACTCTTTTAAAATAATATAGCAATTAAAACATTTAAAGAAAACCATTGAAGAGTTATCTAGGCAGGATCACCATAAAATAAGAACCTTTAAAATTAAGATTTAGGCAAAGTATCCCAATTAGCTAAGTGGTTAGGCAAAAGGAAGGTGAAAATAGGACAAGCACCATAAATACAAGTTATAGATTTGGACACTTACAGAAATAAATATTATGGTGTGTGTTTATTAGGTTATACTAAAAAGCCCAAATCATATTTTCCCTCTTCCTTATCTATATTACTAATAAAGAGCATACTGATTATGGTCATACATGACATAGATTATAAGATATCTAGAAAGAAAAAAACAATACAGGACAAGAATGCAGATCATTTCAGAGATCATGAAGCTATTAACTGGAGTTAAAGTTGCCTGTCTTCTGGGAAGGCAGAGAGTGTATACCTAATAGAGATCGATAGATGTATTTGTAAATATATATATTTAGATATATTGTAGAGAGCACCTGGGAAGGCACATGGGCATTTCTTTAATTATTGTCAGCTGAATCCAGTGGCGTAGGCAAAGCCACGTCCTGGAAACACACTTTGCCAAAAGATAGGAGTGTTGTCAGCTTGACCTTCAGCCCAGGTGCCAGGGGGTGGGTTTTGTTATTTAAATCCAGCCAAGCAGCAGGAATGAATATGACTTGGGCCCACCCAAGAATACACATATCTCCTTTGTCTTGACTTTTAGTAAAACTTCCTGATTTTTTTTTTTTTTTTGCTGTATAAAATAAACACACTGTATCAGCTCTGGCTCTCTGTCCCTGTCTCATCATCAGAGGACAGTGGTCCCATCTGGCCCCAGCTTTTTTCTTCCATCTCTGTGTCTGTCTCTTTCTTTCATTTTCTCAATCCCCAGCCGCCCCTGCTCAGGAACCGGACCGCTCTCTAGCCTCGCTGGACAGGGAGAAGAGAGACATATTTACAATATATAAATGATATTATGATAAATATTATAATAAAGGGTGCTAAGTGATGGTGTCAGATTGTTAGTTATGAAACAAAATGATATGTTTATGTTGAGCAGTCAAGGAACACAATGAATGAATGATTTTGCAGCCGCCCCTGCTCAGGAACCGGACCGCTCTCTAGCCTCGCTGGACAGGGAGAAGAGAGACATATTTACAATATATAAATGATATTATGATAAATATTATAATAAAGGGTGCTAAGTGATGGTGTCAGATTGTTAGTTATGAAACAAAATGATATGTTTATGTTGAGCAGTCAAGGAACACAATGAATGAATGATTTTGCAAGAACACCTTTTCTTCCACTCTCTCAGTCATAATGCCTCTTAGAAAGCTACCCTTCCCATTTCAACATGGGCTGCTCCTTTCTCTTCCATGTCCCATGACCCAAGTAAATCAAATTAAACCCTTTCTTTTAAAAGTTAATGTTTATGAGAAACACACAAAGATATAAAATATTCAAAACTGGACTATTCTATGGGAACAGAATGAAGACAGTATATGTGAGTTCTACACAAATTTTCATCATGCTCTGTTTCTTGCCTTTTCTTAGATTTCATTGTAATTTTCTCAGCTACCCCGTTGCCTTAAAATAAATTTGTTTATGATTAAATTAGCCAGTAATATTTGTTTTATTTTTGTACAAAAAACTTCTTTAGCTTATATATAGATTATATCACCAAAATTATAAAAATAAATGATTTACTCATACTTATAAAATGAAGTTTATAAAACATTTCAATGAATTTGAGAATTTTTTTGTATTCAGACAACTTGTAATAAACAAAGCTGCATGTCTAATCATTCTCTCTTCCTCATTAGACATAACTTGGAACTGTTTCTTAAACTCCATGCATTTTTCTTGCTTTCTCTTCTTTCTATAAAGTCCTGCTCTTCTATGTCTTCCTTACAAATGGCCATTCATCATTCATCATTCTCTTCTTTGTGAACAGAATTAATTATTCTCTTGCCTTAATGTTTATATGCAAGATATGGATATCATATTTTATTAGAATTGCATATTGTGCATCTGTCTTGCTCACTGGACTGAGTTCCATGAGGACTTTATGAGCATATTTTTTATTTCTAGGTCTTAACATATGCCTCACACAAAGTAGATGGTCCACAGCTAATTATTTAAAGAAATATTCAGAAGTGACCTATTTCTCATCAAATAAAGAGAGCCAGAATTATTTTAGAATTATCTAATGTTACAGAAGTTCAGAAAAAATTGCAAGGCAGAAAAGAAGGAAAAGGAGTGACAACTTTCATTCACCAATATTATCCATCTCATATTAATAAAAAATATATGGCTACAATAGAAATTTGCCTATCTAATTTATTTATAGTAAATAAAAAAGAGATAAAGGTAAAATTTGAAATCTGGAGGTCCAAGATCATGCCTGAGATGTTTACTCATTTAGTCGTAGCAAGTATATATTTTTAAAAATGTATTTTTATTGATTTCAGAGAGGAAGGGAGAGGAAAAGAGAGAGAGAAACATCAATGATGAGAGGAAATCATTGCCTCCTGCACACTGAACTAAGCCCACAACCCAGGCATGTACCCTTGACCAGAATTGAACTTGGGACCTTTCAGTCCCCATGCTGATGCTCTATCCACTGACCCAAACTGGCTAGGGTGAAAGTATATTTTTAACAGCATCCTGGTGAGAAGAAATTAGAGGTATATTACCAGGACTGCTCGTTTCATATTCCCCCTTCTCACTGTAGCTTCCTCTCTGTGTTTGGGTAGCAGGAGCTTTCAGTATAAATATGAGGGTACTAGACACACATGTTGGGCAAGCACATCAGAGACGTTGAATTGCAGTGAAAGGAAGAATCACACACATTCAGCAATAAGTTTTAAATATAAGCTGTTAAAAAAATAAAAATTCCCCAGAAAATATCTCTACTTTTTATAGAGAAAACATAGAACTAAAGAAAATATATATTAAAACAATCCAGTAACACCAACAACCTCAACCTACCATAATATCTTCCAACAGACATCACATTAGGAATTTGCATTGTAAAGTTTATGCAATTTATCTCCATCCTGTAAGAACCTACACTGTCTCACAATAGAATACACTAAGCATTAGTGCATCTTATCAAAATTTCCATTTCAATATGCCCCATAAATATAGTGATTATTATAAAATTGGAATGAATTCATGCTTAATATACTCAAGGCCATTTCACAATATCAATTGCAGTAGAAATATGAGAAGAATATTTCATGCTTCTATTCTCTCTTGAGGATAACACCTTTAGTAATTTTCATATGTCATCTAGTTAATAGGACAAACAAAGCAAGTTGAGGATTTCAAGCACAAGAACAGAAGTGAAAGATTTTGACTGACTGGTACATTATGACTCTTATTACATACTGTGGACCCTGATGTTATAATAATTAGCCTGTCCAGTCGATTGTTACTCTTCATTAAAAATGAATGTAAGGGAGCAATTAATCTCACAACTTTCGCTTCATCAGGATATTTGGTTATTGCAGTTGGGTGTAGTTTAGTGTCTCAAACTGAAGGATGCATTATTTTCTAACTTCATTTGATGATCTTGAATAGCAAAACATAAGCTTATGTACTAACTGAGTGAAAATTTTGAATTATTTATAATTTGTCTTTTGAAATAAATGTTAGATACAAGATATTTTGTCCTATCCTTTTCTTCACCTTCACATTATGAGGCTGTGTTCTCAGAATTTCACACTCCTTGAAAGTAATTCTATCATTTGCAAATAATGTCTCTGAAAATGCTGATACCCACAAAAATAGACAAGACTCAAGGACTTTTCTACAAACTCATAAAACCATTTTTTAAAAAAGTGAAATCAGCGCTGAGTTTTTCTTACATAGTGAAGCTTAGATGAGTGATAAAAAAATTGCTTGCTGGTAATCAGTTGCCAACTTAGACTCTTAGACTAGGACTGATTGCTCATCATGATTGAAAGCTGGCAGGTAAATGTTACAGCACACATTATAGAGAAGGTGCTGGATCTGCCCTGTTTGTTCTAATCTCACAACTTTAGCTTCATCAGGATATTTGGTTATTGCAGTTGGGTGTAGTGTAGTGTCTCAAACTGAAGGATGCATTATTTTCTAATTTCATGCTGGATCTGTCCTGTTTGTTCTAATGAAATAAAGACAAGAAATAGTAACAGTTGAAAGTCAGCAACACTGACAAGTGACCCCACCAGTTGGAAAATGAAAGAGAAGGAAGTCTGTGTGGCTGACAGACATTAGAGGGAAACATTATTCCACAGACTAGTAGTGATACAGGAATAGGCTCTAAAAGATGGGCCATGGTACCCATCCCTTCACCCGCACACAACCTGGACATGTTCAACTCTATGTTGGAAATGTTATGATCTCCCTTGAAAATATATAAAAACATTCACTGTTAGCAAAGTGTTACTTATAATAACTGCCACTGTTTATGTGAGCCAACGTGGTATAACTTAAAACACCACTTACTTAAAGAAATCTATGTTTGAATCATTCCCCATGTCTAAGTGGGTGAACCTTGGACAAAGTACATATACTTTGAGCTTCATTTACCACTAGGGGTCCAGTGCACGAATTTGTGCAACTTGAAAGGAACTGTGGTCCACAAGGTTGTGGGCACAGGGTGTACCACTAGGGGTCCAGTGCACGAATTTGTGCAACTTGAAAGGAACTGTGGTCCACAAGGTTGTGGTAGGCACAGGGTGGGTCTCGGCCCACCCTCCGTGCCCCCGCCTGGCCTTTCCCAGCATGGCCCCCTGTCCCCTGTCTGCCAGTCGCTCCCACCACCGCTGCTCCCACGCACTGATGGCACCAGCCCCGCTTGCACCTGCTGAAGGCGCGGAGTGATTGGGGCTGGTGCCAGCAGCGGGTGCAAGGGGGGCTGCACCGGCAGCAGGTTTGAGCAGCAGCTACTGCCCCAATCGCCCCTCAAGAGCAGGGAGAGGTGGAGAAGCCCTCAGGGTGATCGGGGCCAGCAGCCACCACTCACACCTTCTGATGGTGCCAAGTGATCAAGACCGGTGCCAGGCACCAGCAGCAGGTGCAAGCGGCAGCTCTGGCACCAGCTCCAGGTGCGAGCGGGGCTGGCGCTAGCAGTGGGTACAAGCAGCGGCTTCAGTGCTGGCAGTAGGTGTGAGCGCTGGGCAGGACCGCAGTGTGCGGGAGCAAAGAATTTTTAGTAACCACCAGAGGCTCACCCCAATGACAGCGACCAGCGCCCTGCCTTGATCTGGTGCCCCCACTCACCTGTTCCACCCTCCCACCATGGCTGATGCCTGCCATGTTTCACACATGCCCCCTGGTGTTCAGCACACATCATAGCAACCGGTTATTCAGTTGTTTGGTTGTTCCAATGTTTGGTCTATTTGCATAATAGCCTTTTATTATATAGGATATGTATTAGTTTGCTGTAGCTGCTGTAAACATTGGCTTAAACAGAAACTTCTTTTCTTTAGTCTGGCAGCTAGAAGTCCAAGATTAAGATGACATCAGATTTGGTTTCTTCTGAAGCCTCTCCCTTTCCTCTTTTCTCTGTGTTTATGCATCCTGATGTCCAAATTTATTTTTATTATAAGGACACAGTCAGGTTGAATTAGGGACTAAGCATCTTTATGGCCTCATTTTAAGACAATCTCATCTTTAAAGGCTCTACCTCCAAATATAGTCAACATTCAGAAGTACTGGGGGCACATTTCATCCCATAATACCATATCTACATAATTGCAATAATAACATTCAAATTCTCAGAATTTTTCTGAGCATTAAATGAATCAAAACGTATAAAGTATCAGCTAAAATGTCTGTTACACATGGTAGACATTCAGAACTTATTTTCTACAATTTCTCCTTTAGTTCTAGAGTACCTAACTCTGAAATCTCTCAGGTTGAGGTTTGTATTTTAGTAAGCATGTGGCCCAACATTCAGAATTTAGCAATTGCGGGTAAAAAAAAAATGCAATTGAACTAATTCCCTAGATAAATTCTGCGCATACCCCCAAATTTGTGAACTTTCAAAGTAGACCTAGGAAAAAAAGGGGGAGAACATTTGGAGAGGCAGAGGATGAAAGGAGTCAGAAGAATTTATTGTTAGATAAGACACCAGGGGGGTGAGGGCATGAGTGGAGGAATGGGGGGGGCACTGGGGGGATAAGGACACATATGTAATACCTTAATCAATAAAGAAAAAAATAAAAAAAGACATAGTCATCCTTCAAAGAAATTAATCAAGGGATAATGGGCAAATGCACTAGAGGTGAGCAGATCTAGTTGACCAGACAGCCCAGTTACACAATAACAAGGGTGTTAGACAGGTAGATTTTCTGAAATATATAGTCATAAGGGTTGGGGCAATCTGGGATTTACAAGTAGAACTCCAGGTACCTGGAGCACCTTAGTTCAGGAGAAATTACCGAGATAAAGCAAAAGCACAGGGAAACAATGATTGTGATGGGGTAAATAAATGAGTATGTGAGTAAATAAATAAATAAATCGGTCACCACTGTGGTAACATTTTTACATGCATGTGCTCATTAATTCACAGTACCATTTTAGGCATGATGTATAATTTCTACCTTACAGGTGAGGAAACATTAGTTTAGAGACTTAAGCTTCATGAGGTCAGAGTCCATAACTATTTTGCTCATTATTTATATCCCAGCAAAAGGCCCAGCAATGTTGATTGATTGAATCAATAGCCTGTCAACTAATTTGTAGTTGAATGCTGAAGCTAGGAATTAAACCAAAGCCATGACTTAAGTCAACATGCCAGAAACAGAAGGTAAAATAAAGAAAAATGGCATAATTATAAGGGTATGACAAGTAAAAATGAAAATGACAGCAGCAAGATTAGAATGCTGACTCCCAATTTGACAATTTCAACATTTGAAAAACACTCAGCAATAAATGCAAAGAGCCAATGTATCGTTAGTCACACCTTTTTAAATGATATTATTTGATCAATCCTCTCTGAGGATTGGTTGTTCATCCACCTGTCAATAAACTTACTTTAACCCTTTGTACGCCGTAAGCATCTGTAGACGCAGTGGGGATGGTTTCCGTTTTGGACACGGGGCAGTTACCTGGTTAAAATCCAGCCCATATATTTTTTTTCATTTTTATTCTAACAGAAATTGTTATACTTGTCAAATACCCTGCTGTGACCAGTGTCTAATAATATTTGCAGTAAACACAATGGAATGATCATGAGCATTGGGGTTAGTGCGGTGGTTCTCAACTTGTGGGTCACGACCCCTCTGGCGGTTGAACGACCCTTTCACAGGGGTCGCCTAAGACCATCCTGCATATCAGATATTTACATTACGATTCATAACAGTAGCAACATTACAGTTATGAAGTAGCAACGAAAATAATTTTTATGGTTGAGTCACAACATGAGGACCTGTATTTAAAGGGCCAGAAGGTTGAGAACCACTGGGTTAGTGTATTCTCTCTGGATGCCCAGCTCTAGAACCTGACAGTTTTGTTAACTTGGACAAATCATTTAATGTCTCTGAATTCCAGTTTGCTTTATCTGTGCAAAGGTGATCTTTAGGTTTGAGGTGAAGATACAATAGATACTTTACATCACATGCCACCAAGAGGTACATGCCTGGTTAAGATGGCAACCCACCAAACAAGTGAAGCGAGTCTTTCGCCAGGATTACTTTTTATGTGGAAGTTTCACTTTATTTCATGAAGTGCATCCTTTAACATCCACTAGTTCAACCTTTACAGAATTAAATTTAAAATAGTTATTTCGTTGTCATCTTATTGCATTGGACACTGCAGTTCACTGTTCATTTCTGAAATTCCAGTGTCCTCTGGATCTCACAGCACCATTTACTTTTATGTTTTTTGATATTTTTGCTGTTCTTCTTTGACCAAGGATGGACATACAAATAGCCATATTATATTTGAACAGCAGTGAAGATGTCTGGCTCTTTTTTAAGACACCTCCCATATTTTGGGACATTTCATACAATATGAGTAATGAATCTGTAAGCAAAAAATCAGAAAACATAGTCTTGACTTTCTTTCAAGCTAAAGAACAGGCTATGTCCATTCAGTGCTCCTGTATTGAACTTTAGCTAGGAAATGAAGAGCAAGACAGGGTGAGGATGAAGATGGAAGCATGGACCCTGTGAGCAGAAGGCTCAGGGTCATGTGGTCCATGGCCAGCACCAATGACACGGGTTGCAGTGCCTGGGTATTTGTTGGTACATTTCTATGAAAATAGGCAGGTGTCCTTTGGCTGCATAGTCTCCAAGCCTGAATCTCTAGCAGTCACAAATATTCTTTGAGCTACCTATTTCCTTTATTGTTTTTTCTGTTTAAACTTGCTACAACGGCTCCTATTATTAGCAACTAAGATCAGTGACTGACACCGTGTCCCTCAGTGTTTATCCATGAGGTATGCTTTTCTGTCGATATTCCAGTGCTAAGTAAAACATTTTCACAGCTTCAAATAGAACTGAGAAGTTAATAGCCACCCAATACTTATTTCTATTTTTGACATCAGACATTTGAGCTTCACACTATTATCTCCACTGGTTTATTTGACATTCCTGCATAGACATGTGTCAGAAGTACTCAAACTAAATGCATTCAAACTGTACTCACTACATCACATCCGGAATCATAGGCATTTAATCAGTCAAGTTAAACAAGCTTTTATTTTATAGGTCTTTATCACGGCATCTAGATATGGATATCAGTCCGGATATCAGTTTATCTTCTGTAACTGTTCTGTCCAGTAGAAATGTATGCAATGATGGAAATATTCACGGCTCACAACGGCAGCCACTAGCTACCTGCGGCTATTGAGTATTTGAGATATGGCTGGTGCAATGAAGGAACTGATTTTTTTAAATCTTGCTTTAATTTTATTAAGTTTAAATAACTGCATGTGGCTAGTTACTGCCATATTGAATGGACAGTGTGGTTCTGTATCATATCCCTAAGCTTTGGTTTACATTTTAGATGTAGCAAATTGTATTTTTACCCAGATTCCACTGATACAACTTTTACAATAGACTTAATAATTTTCCTTTAGAAATGATGCTTATTACATTCTCCGGGCCAGCATTTTGCACTGATAATTCTTTGGATATTAACCATTAGCCAGTTATAGGGCCACCTGAAGGTAGTGTCCAGAGTGATTTCCCTGACCTATTGATGTCTGCCAAGTAAAACCGAATCAACAAGCTGTCTGCAGTCAGGAGCTCTGGCATCTGTGTTAGCAGAGTTGATCACCTGAACTTGCCAAGTATAGAGACTTTTATCAAGCGAGGGAGCAGGTGTGTTTACCTTGCTTCTGGGAGAAATTGTATAACCCCAGCCTAAAATAAAGTGGCTGGTACATCCTAAATTTGGAACTGATCCACTGTATTTAACATAGTGTGAGTAATAGTGTTCCTTAGTGCAGACGCTCAGGGCTGAATTACTGGTTGTGCTTACTTAGAACACCTGGATCAACTTTCTGTCATTAATTGTACTGTTGAAAACAGTTGGAAATTTAGCTACACAAGAGGTCTGATGACTTTTTCCTCTAAATTGACCTTTCACATATGCTTTATTATTCTATATCAGTGATGGTGTCTGATGACTTTTTCCTCTAAATTGACCTTTCACATACGCTTTATTATTCTATACATAGACCAGAGATGGCAAAAATTTTCTTGAAAAATCAGATGTCATTTAACAAAGAAAAATCAACCAAAAAAATGAGTTCGCGTGTCACCTCTGACACACGTGTCATAGGTTTGCCATCACTGTTCTATATATAGACCAGAGATGGCAAAAATTTTCTTGAAAAGTCAGGTAGAAACTATTTTAGATTTTGTGGGTGAAGAGGTAAGAGCAAGAATTATTATTTATGCACTATAGACTCATTTACAGACATAAATGCCTGATCTACTTTTTGACAACATATGGTCTCTATTTGTTGATTTAATAATTATAAAACCGTGTATTTCTTATTTAGAGATATTTGTTTCTGAGGTCTTATTTTGTTCGTAAGACAATTATTCCCTCATTTTATAGTTTGCAGATCTTTATTTATATTAAATTTATTTTGAGATTGCTCTGTAAGCCTCATGTAACAATTTCTGTTAATTGCTGCCTTTCTTAGTTGTTCTCGGGAAGTTTGGGAATTTAACAGATTGGGTCTAATTCTGTGGGGAGATTCTCTTGTGAGATGTTCCCCTCAACCTTTGCACTTAACCTTGGCCTTTTCATAGGTTTGGTGGGCACTCCCAGTCCAGACTCGAGTATTCTATCAGGGGCTAAAGCTTCTGTCTCATGGTAATGTAGTAGATATTTCAGCTCTAGTTATTCAACCACAGGGTGACTGGTCCCAAGCTCCATCTGCAAATGTTTCTCCTGCAGCCACGGGTACACGGGGTTATGCCTGCTGTGGTCCTGGGAAGCATTCCCAACTTATTTCAGTCTCCGCAGTTCAAGTAGCTGGTCTTGATGCAGACCCCTACCACTCGCAGGTTTTTCAATAGTTGCTACCCGTGTCATGCCACCTTGTCCCCAGCTTATATCTGTGCATTTACAGCCCATGAAAAACTGTGTTCTGATTGAGGCTGTGGTTTTTTACTTAATCATATTATAATTTATCTGAATGTTTTTTTATTGGGGTTCTCATCATTTAGTCGTGTGGAGGGAGAATTTCCCAGTGCTAAGCTCACATCCTTATCTTGATCCAAAGTCTTTAATGAGTTTTGAAAATGCATCAGAAATTCTCATGAACATAGCAACTTCTCTCTCTGAACCTATGAATAGAAGTGCCCTGGCTGGCTTTCCTGCAAGGTCTCGGTACGCGTTACCCTTTCTCTCTGCGTGGCAGATGAAGCGGCTTCAGCAGTTCTATCATAAACACCATGAATGTGGCATGCAAGGTCAGTGAGTTCTCTTACCTTCAAGTCAGATTGTGTATGAAGAAAATGTTAATCTACCCTGACTCCTTTAAACCCAAAACTTTTCTATCTTAAAATAATGTATATAAATGTACCAGTTGTCTGCCTTATTTGTAACTGTAATATAGTACTAGATTTTCTTATAATTTTTTGTTATTTCCCCTATTCCATTCTAAATATTTGATATTACATTATGTTCATAAAGCTATCTGGGATCCCAACATATTTGCTTTTAAATGTCAAATTACTCATTTAAAGTTTTCTTTAAATTACTTTTTTTTTCCAATGATGCAAACTAAAATCAGCAAAAATTCTGAAATTATTTCTGTCTAATGATGTTATTTCTACACTTCGGTATGCAAAGTTAAGCTTCATTTTCATACACATGTACATAAACACATATGTACAGCCACACATACACAGGGTATCTTTGGAATTTGCACAAGTCAAAACTGTAGTATAGCTTATGTTTCTCAAAATGAGAAATACTATCTTACAAAGACCTGCACATCACCTGCCTGTGGACCTTTGAACAGAAGCAGTGGGATCCTTGGCCATCTTTTTATCCTCATCATGACTCATTTACTTAATGTGGTTACTCCTTTATCTTAATCTTATCATATGTTTTATCTTTTTTCCCCTATCATTACTTCCTCTAATTCTTTCCCAGTATTTATTAAGTTAGTTACCCTTCTCTCTTCATAGTGAAATTCTCTTCTTCATCCTTCTCTCTCCACATTAACGGATCACATACCTAAAACATCATTCATTTATTTATTCATTAGGGAATGCTGCCTCAGTCCTGCCATTTAATAGGTACGTGAGTATCACTAAGTCCTGCACTGAGCCAGGAACAGGTAATGGGGAACCTGTCCTGAGTATCAGCAATAGCTCGCATGTGGAAACTCCGCATACAGTCAACAAAGAAACAAAGGATTAAAAAAAAAGAGGAAAGCTTCTTGTTTAAGAATTTCAACTTCAAATAATGAAATCTGTCTCTTCTCTAAATGTATATGACTTCAAAACTCCATTTAGGTTTTTAAGAGTTTTTGTTTAATTATCAAATTTGCCAGTTATAAAAATTGTGTGTCTTTTAATAGTTGTTACTCCCAATTTTGTTTCTAAATAGTCTATTTTTTCCTTTACTGAATTTTCTACCAACCCTATAAAATAAAAGGCTAATATGCAAATTGTCCCCTGGACTGGGAGTTAGACCGGAAGTTTGACCAGGGGGCGGGGCCAGCCGGCCAAATGCCCAAGGCCCCTCCCCACAGGTGGCCCAGCCCCATCCGCTGGGAGTTAGACCGGGAGTTTGACCAGGGGGCGGGGCCGGCCGGACAAATGCCCGAGGCCCCTCCCCACAGGTGGCCCAGCCCCATCCGGTAAAAAATCAATAAAATATATTTTTTAAAAAACCAGTATCTAATGACCACATGTAACAAATGCAGAGAGGGAGGAAAATTCTGTTGAAAAAAAGATAAGAGAAATATATTTCCTATCCTAGGCCTATACCTCACCCTTCCGATCAGGGCTGACTGGCCGGACCCCACCCATGCACTAATTCATGCATCAGGCCTCTAGTATTACATAAGAAAGAAAAAATGAACAAGAATCTAAAAGAAAAAGATATATTCAAGCGAAAGGCAGAGAGACATTTGATTCTTTTTAAAATGAAGAAAAGTTACAATAATTTATGTTCCTCACATTTCTACTTCTAAGTATAAAGATCTAATTATATGATCTGTTTCCAAAATGTGGTTAATAATAGCAACTGTTATACATTGTCCTAAGACTTACAAATATTTAGACACTGTGTTAGAAGAATGGCAAATAAAACTTTAAAGTGATATACAATTACTCAAAAGCATTTTTTAAAATGTGCTTCAAAAGTTGCTTTCATAAAATTCTCTTAATGCAAAGCTTCTCCTAAATTTCTAAAATACATAAAATATTTCTCTCTTCCTTCTTTTTCTTTTTTGTTTCTTTTTGATTCCTGGAGTCTTTACTTCCTATTATATTAACAAAGAAAGTATTTGCACAAAGGCACTGCCCCTACCAAAGGAAATTGGAAACGTTTTTTAAAAAATAACAGATGCTGACTTTCCTGTATGTGATGCTTAAATTGTTAAATGATTTGTTAATATATAGATAAAATTGATTGTATTTAATTTTTACTCGTCCACTTACTGATTTTTCTTTTGACTAGCTTCTCCATTTCTTCTGAACTCATCTGAAATATTTAGTCTCAAAACTTGAGTGAAGGAAATGTTTATGCCGTTAATGTATTTATAAGAAAGGGTGTTATTTTTGCTTTGAAAGTAGTACTGCCTTGAAAAAATATATAGGTATACTTAACAGTTTTTTGCAATGGCCCTGGAGCTTGTATAACATATACACACATGAGATTAAAAGTAAGACAATATCGACTGAGTTCCCTGGGAACATAAAAAGATGTGTAAGACAGGCTGAACGCGTTTATGTAGGACATAAGCTATTACAACTTGCCCATGTCAGCAATATCCTCTTTGCTGAGGTATAAAATACCAGAGGCCAGTGTACCTCATATCAATACCCACTAATGATATTGTGTACTTCAAAGAGATCCCCCCATCCCCCCAAAAAAAACAAGGGGGAAGGAAACAGTCCCTCAAGTCAGTGTTTTTATAATTCATCTTTCATCTGCACACTCAACTAGCCACATTCCACAGCGCTTGGCCATTCTGTTCAAGTCCTGTTACCAATCCGTTTGGATTGATATCCTGAACCAAATGGATAACTGAATAATAAAGGATCCAGTTTTGCTGTACGTATAGACTATTCCAACCTTTCCGATCTAAAGCCACCACCCTCTAAGCTAGTTTCTGCAGCTACTTTCTGCCAATTAATCACTGTGGGTGGCGACTGAAGGGATCGGAGTGGGCTGGGGTCGCGCACCTATGACATGAGGCCATAATGTATCAAAAGAACTTTCATTTCGGGCACCTGGGTGCAGGTGGGCTGAGTCGGGAAAAGGAATCGGTGGTGATTGAAGGGGGAGGCAGACTTTTATTAACCTCTGCTGGCTGCAAGCAGTTCTGCTGTCGTAAGGGTCCGGTCTGTCCTTGGTTCCTCCCAGCGGCTGATGTCTAGTGGTTATCTAGGCTATGCCGAGCTCAAGGCTGCAAGTTTTCTGCAAGATATTGCTGAGCACAATAATTCCTCTGCCCCGTTTTATTCTCTTTAACCCTTTCTGCCACTAGTAAAAAACAGTATCTAGCCCTAACCGGTTTGGCTCAGTGGATAGAGCCTTGGTCTGCGGACTGAAGGGTCCCAGGTTCGATTCCGGTCAATTGATGTTTCTCTCTCATCAGTGTTTCTAACTCTCTATCCCTCTCCCTTCCTCTCTGTAAAAAATCAATAAAATATATTTTTTAAAAAACCAGTATCTAATGACCACATGTAACAAATGCAGAGAGGGAGGAAAATTCTGTTGAAAAAAAGATAAGAGAAATATATTTCCTATCCTAGGCCTATACCTCACCCTTCTATAAGCTAATGAATTTTTGTTTTTGTTGTTTTTTATAATATTTCTTGACAACATTCTTAACCTTCCACAACTGTGATTATTAAGGGTATCAAGGGCTTTTAAATGTTTCTCTTTTTTTTTCTTATAACTAGTCATTGATCTAGGTCAGAAGTTATTCTAGAATTCCAAGCCTGATAGACTCCAATGGACTTTTGAATCACTTTATACAATACCGTGTTACCAAAAATGAACAAATAAACACCTTTAGGTATGAGGATTCCAAATTTGTTTTTAAAGGTAGAAATGAATATTTAATATTAAAAGAGCATACCTCTCACTTAATAAATCGTAGACGAGAGATTGGATCAGATAATCTTGGGAAGTGTCAGTAAAGTATGCTTTTTATTTATGGTGAGTTATGTCCAGCACTAGAGAAAGCTTGGGACCTGGCATTATTCCAGGAATACATTTGGACCTGACTGACCAGAAATTCAACTGGACATGAATGACCATCTTTCTCCCATGATGGGTTAAATGAATGGAGACCTCCAAAGTTCCAAGAAGCAACAGCTCAGCTTTAGAGTGATCCATGGAGAGATGTAGACCAGGTATCACAGAGGTTTGGGGGCAGTGTTCTGAATCTACAGGAGAAAAAGGGGTCAGGTAAGAGGAAGGAGATTGTGGCAGTCGATAGGCCACTCAAATAGTAGCTTCGAAGAGCATGGCCAATAAAATTTAGTCCTGACTAAAAATTAGGAAAAGTATGAGTCTTTGGATTTAAGAGTTCACAGTACATTAGCCCTCAAGCTTTCAGATAATCTGCATTAATAGGGCTTGTTGGTAAAGAGAAAATAGATTGGAGACCATAGTTGAAATCTACTGCTAAGTACTGTAGGACATAAGCTATTACAACTTGCCCATGTCAGCAATATCCTCTTTGCTGAGGTATAAAATACCAGAGGCCAGTGTACCTCATATCAATACCCACTAATGATATTGTGTACTTCAAAGAGATCCCCCCATCCCCCCAAAAAAAACAAGGGGGAAGGAAACAGTCCCTCAAGTCAGTGTTTTTATAATTCATCTTTCATCTGCACACTCAACTAGCCACATTCCACAGCGCTTGGCCATTCTGTTCAAGTCCTGTTACCAATCCGTTTGGATTGATATCCTGAACCAAATGGATAACTGAATAATAAAGGATCCAGTTTTGCTGTACGTATAGACTATTCCAACCTTTCCGATCTAAAGCCACCACCCTCTAAGCTAGTTTCTGCAGCTACTTTCTGCCAATTAATCACTGTGGGTGGCGACTGAAGGGATCGGAGTGGGCTGGGGTCGCGCACCTATGACATGAGGCCATAATGTATCAAAAGAACTTTCATTTCGGGCACCTGGGTGCAGGTGGGCTGAGTCGGGAAAAGGAATCGGTGGTGATTGAAGGGGGAGGCAGACTTTTATTAACCTCTGCTGGCTGCAAGCAGTTCTGCTGTCGTAAGGGTCCGGTCTGTCCTTGGTTCCTCCCAGCGGCTGATGTCTAGTGGTTATCTAGGCTATGCCGAGCTCAAGGCTGCAAGTTTTCTGCAAGATATTGCTGAGCACAATAATTCCTCTGCCCCGTTTTATTCTCTTTAACCCTTTCTGCCACTAGTAAAAAACAGTATCTAGCCCTAACCGGTTTGGCTCAGTGGATAGAGCCTTGGTCTGCGGACTGAAGGGTCCCAGGTTCGATTCCGGTCAAGGGCATGTACCTTGGTTGCGGGCACATCCCCAGTAGGGGGTGTGCAAGAGGCAGCTGATTGATGTTTCTCTCTCATCAGTGTTTCTAACTCTCTATCCCTCTCCCTTCCTCTCTGTAAAAAATCAATAAAATATATTTTTTAAAAAACCAGTATCTAATGACCACATGTAACAAATGCAGAGAGGGAGGAAAATTCTGTTGAAAAAAAGATAAGAGAAATATATTTCCTATCCTAGGCCTATACCTCACCCTTCTATAAGCTAATGAATTTTTGTTTTTGTTGTTTTTTATAATATTTCTTGACAACATTCTTAACCTTCCACAACTGTGATTATTAAGGGTATCAAGGGCTTTTAAATGTTTCTCTTTTTTTTTCTTATAACTAGTCATTGATCTAGGTCAGAAGTTATTCTAGAATTCCAAGCCTGATAGACTCCAATGGACTTTTGAATCACTTTATACAATACCGTGTTACCAAAAATGAACAAATAAACACCTTTAGGTATGAGGATTCCAAATTTGTTTTTAAAGGTAGAAATGAATATTTAATATTAAAAGAGCATACCTCTCACTTAATAAATCGTAGACGAGAGATTGGATCAGATAATCTTGGGAAGTGTCAGTAAAGTATGCTTTTTATTTATGGTGAGTTATGTCCAGCACTAGAGAAAGCTTGGGACCTGGCATTATTCCAGGAATACATTTGGACCTGACTGACCAGAAATTCAACTGGACATGAATGACCATCTTTCTCCCATGATGGGTTAAATGAATGGAGACCTCCAAAGTTCCAAGAAGCAACAGCTCAGCTTTAGAGTGATCCATGGAGAGATGTAGACCAGGTATCACAGAGGTTTGGGGGCAGTGTTCTGAATCTACAGGAGAAAAAGGGGTCAGGTAAGAGGAAGGAGATTGTGGCAGTCGATAGGCCACTCAAATAGTAGCTTCGAAGAGCATGGCCAATAAAATTTAGTCCTGACTAAAAATTAGGAAAAGTATGAGTCTTTGGATTTAAGAGTTCACAGTACATTAGCCCTCAAGCTTTCAGATAATCTGCATTAATAGGGCTTGTTGGTAAAGAGAAAATAGATTGGAGACCATAGTTGAAATCTACTGCTAAGTACTACACATATAGATGTGGCCAAGAGTAAAAAAAAAAAAGGAAATTTGGATCCCGGGAGCAGCATAAGAACCAGCAGTTACTCCACACCATGTGCCTATGTGCCTCTCCTACACCATGTTAGAATAATTTAATGTTACTCTTAATTTGGTGGAACGTAGAAGTTGTCTTTGTTTCTGCTTTTATGAGTTATGTTTGGCCTGAGAAACAATGATGTGGAGCCTGCAGGAAAGGAATTCAGTAGCATTGAATGTGCAGAACCGGAGATGGCAAGGTCAAGAGCTAAGAATCTGGAAAGAGTTTAATGCAAAGAAGCTTTCAGAAATTCAGACACCTACTTATGACATGTAAACACATCCCATGTTATTTGTTTTATAGATATACATTACAACTTTAGTTAAATCGCAATGAATTTGTCCACATGATGCAGTGTTTTATAGTTTAGTTGTGTATTTTTTTAACCTTGCACTTTTATTTTCTTTTATTTTGGATTTTATGGTTAAAACTCTCTCCTATTTTCAATTAGACCTATGACATGAGGCCATAATGTATCAAAAGAACTTTCATTTCGGGCACCTGGGTGCAGGTGGGCTGAGTCGGGAAAAGGAATCGGTGGTGATTGAAGGGGGAGGCAGACTTTTATTAACCTCTGCTGGCTGCAAGCAGTTCTGCTGTCGTAAGGGTCCGGTCTGTCCTTGGTTCCTCCCAGCGGCTGATGTCTAGTGGTTATCTAGGCTATGCCGAGCTCAAGGCTGCAAGTTTTCTGCAAGATATTGCTGAGCACAATAATTCCTCTGCCCCGTTTTATTCTCTTTAACCCTTTCTGCCACTAGTAAAAAACAGGGAGAGTGAGAGAGAGAGAGAGAGAGAGAAAGAGATAGAAATATCAATGATGAGAGAGAATCATTGATTGGCTGCCTCCTGCACGCCCCCCACTGGGGATCGATCCTGCAACACAGGCATGTGCCCTGACCGTAATCGAACCCAGGGCCCTTCAGTCCACAGGCCGATGCTCTATCCACGGAGCCAAACTGGCTAGGGCCGTGGTCGGCAAACTGCGGCTCACGAGCCACATGCGGCTCTTTGGCCCCTTGAGTGTGGCTCTTCCTAAGCCTTAGGAGTACCCTAATTAAGTTAATAACAATGTTCCTACCTATATAGTTTAAGTTTAAAAAATTTGGCTCTCAAAAGAAATTCCAATCATTGTACTGTTGATATTTGGCTTTGTTGACTAATGAGTTTGCTGAGCACTGGGCTAGGGCATCAGTTCCATTTTCTATAGCAGATAATGTTTCTAACAGATATGGCAGTAAATGGCCTACATATCTAATTTTTAAAATTTTACTGGTGCTTTCACACTCTTTTTGTGTCTGCACAGATATTTTGATGGGAAGTTGACAGTGTGGACCCTGAAAACGGAGATACCTGCCAAACAAGGCTCCTGGTGGCTACCTGAGCTCAAATGTAAAAACAAAAACACAAGGCAGTATCTAGCAACCCTTTCTAAGCAGGGACCTCTCACAAAGGCCTACATTGACTTCTGGGAGAAGCCTGCACTGAATTGCTTGCCTCCAGCTCTGTGTTCCTGACATCTGAGCCAGCTCCTATAATTGTATTTCAATCAATAGGACTATGATTTTCCCCATCTGATGAAGCTGTGCAGCTATATCCCCATCAGCATCTTCAGCTAATCAGAACAGCTTCACTCTGACCAATCAGAACAGTTCCTTTGGACCAATAGAATTGCAAGACTTTGGAGTCCTCCTGTGCATGAGGACAGACCAATCGGAGACCAGGGGTGGGGACTTCTCTCTGCCTAAGTCAGCTCCATTCTGGACTCGAAGCTCACTTTCCCTTTTACCTGTAGACTGGAAACAGCCCCTCTCTGGCTGGACCTGAAACACTAAAGACATCTTGCTGGAAAGAGTGGAGTGGAGCAGGCAGGAGCAGACAAACAGAGCAATGTAGGTGGAGGGGACTTGAGCTGGGCAGAGTGGAGCTGAGCAGAGAAGAACAGAACTCCTGTGCTGGAATGGAGCCTCTCCCCAGGGCCACCTCCACATTCTGCTATTTTATGATGGAACTGTAGCACCATTGAGCTATGCCACAGCCGTGTTGTTCTCACAGTCATGCTGTATCATAATAGAGCTGTGTGTGCTGAAACAAGATGCCTTCTTCGCCACATCACAAATTGGGGATTTCTGTTGGCATTGACTTTGCACCAACAACCATAGATTAACAACAGAAACTTATTGGTTGCTAGCTCAGTGCTTTCTTAAAAGTAATTCTGTTTGCTCATTCATCATTGCAACAAAGACGATCAAAGGGTCAAACTAATAGTATTGAGTGGCACCAAGTTTATAGTTTTTGGGGTTTTTTAATTTTTAATTTTCCTTATGTTAGCTTTAGAATCCTTAGAACATGAAATAGCTAGCATGGAGATAGATTACAGCACTTAAAAACCTAGTGTTGGAGCTAAGCTTTCTAGATTCAAGTCCCAGATTAGTTTTGTATTATATGTACAATGCTAGGGATCTTGGGTATATTTCTTTAAAAAATGTTTTTATTGATTTTAGAGAGAGGAAGAGAGAGGGAGAGAAGAGAGAAATACTAAAGAGAGAGAAACATGGATAGGGTGCCTCCAGCACGCCCCCTAATGGGGATTGAGCCTGCAACTCCAGGCATGTCCCCTGGACTGGGAATCCAACCAGCCACCTCTCTTGGCATAGGACGGTGCCCACCCACTAAGCCACACAGACCAGGACAGGGTATATTTCTTATATTCTCTGGGCCTTAGTTCCTTTATATGCAAAATGACATTATTGAGAATATGCAGTAAAGTAATATAAGGAAAGCATTTAGAACAGCACCTGGCAATTACTCTATAGGAATATCCTATGATTGTCTTTGAAGACCAAGGGTATAATCATATAGAATTGCTTTGAAATATGCATTCAGCATTTTTATTGCACCTCCATCACACTTGCAGCTACAGAAACCAAAGATACATGCTTCTCCTAGTAATTTTTCAAATGATACTGATAATTATAGAAGTGAATACATGCTAAATACTGTGTTTTATTAGCATGGTATTAACTTTTCTGTTATTGGATGATAAAACAATTATGAATCTACTGACTCAATATGATTACTTAAATCAAAACCATATTCATTGAAGACACTATGTGTTTTAGTGTTAAAATATTGAAAGATAGAAGCCAAGAGTAAACAGTAATTGTTAGCGCTTTCACTGTCAGTTTACCAAAGTTAATCTCCCGCTGTGATCAGACTGGCTTACAATTATTATAACAAACAGTGCTGCATAGTATAAAAACAACATGGATGGCTTTGTTTTTTCTGTGATTTTTTTCCTATTCTTTATTTATTTGGCATAATTTTTTTCTCAGAAATTTTGTCTTGTTTAACACATTTCCTTTGGTGCCTGAACTTTGTTACTCCTGATGGCATTGGGCCAGAAAGATGAAAAAAGAGAGAATGAGACCTCTAGAACACTCCAACTACCAGCTTGCAGCTATTGTTTTTTTAAAAATATTATTATTATTTTAATTTATTGCTTTTGAGAAAGAGAGAAGAAAGAGAAACATCAATTTATTGTTTCACTTATGTAAGCATTTATTGGTTGATTCTTGTATGTGCTCTGACTGAGGATCGAACCTGCTACCTTGACATATCGGACAATGCTCTATCCAACTGAGCTACCTGGCCAGGGCTGCATGTATGGTTTTTGAAGGTGCCAGGCCCTCGGAGAAAAGAAAATAGAATCCATGCCATCTCGCTATTGAGTGAAAACTGAAACCAGTGGCATGGAGAATGAAATCCCAAGGCCCACAGACTTCTACACACCTCCTATTTGTAACACTACCTCTACATTAGGCAAAACCCACCCAATTTTTTATGACTTAATTGCTTCTCGCTCTTTGCATGTATAACACCAATCTGCTTTCTGTCTTTCAACATCCATCCCAGAGAAAGGAAATAGAAAATAAAGCACATCGTTCAGTAGGATTTCCCTGTGCATTGAGGGCAAAAGCAGGCATGTACAAATGGCAACGCATTTGAAAGCCTTCCCCACTGAAATCTGGCAGCAGGTAAAGCACTTTCATTAGGATTTGTAACTTCAATGGCGAACTGCTTCACACAAAATGCTACGTTCGCGAACAAGGCACAAAATTGACTGTCAAGGAGATGTAAGGCCATAGCAGATCACAGTCCATTTTGCACAAGGTACTCTATGGGGACATGGTTACTCAGCAACTCCAAGGTTTAGCTTTCATAAACTGTTGGTAGAGATTCACCACTGAATCTTCATTTGGTTTGGAAATAGGCCTTTTTATAATGACACCGTGTGAAGGGCACAGCTACCTCCAGAAGTCAATGGGCATTGAATCGATATACTCCGAAAATTACTGGCAAAAGAATAATCCATAGTCCCTAAATTTTAAATAGAGACATTGACATAGCCTAATGGTAAAATGATTGTAATTATATGTCACTGGGCCAAATGTACAGTTAAAGATAATGTCAAAATTGCTTTTTAAAATTCTGAGTCAGACACATAGAAATAAAGTCTCTGATTTTCTGCTCATATCGAATTCCATTATTGACAGAATTATTAGCGTGAATAAGTATGTTTGCCTGCTGAGTTCCAGGCACAGGACTTGCAAGCACCTGTTAAAACAGGCCCCATTGCTCAGTATTTACTAACTCTCTTCACCATCCCTTTCACCCAAGCCATTCTTCTTCCACACTTCCTTTGGTTCTGGATAAGAGTCCACGCTATCAGGAATGATCCTGTTTTTCATATATTCATTCATGAACAGGACTTAAGTCACTTAATATTTCTCATGTAAAAAAGCAAAATTTAATTCCATGAAGTATACAGGCTGAAATAAAGATTGGATCCATAGGATCTCATTTTCTCCTCATTCCATAAAGAGAAGTACGTATGTGACTTGATGTGTTTTCTTTTGGCCTTGGATTTTAACAGTCCTAAATATAATTACCATGCTTACACCTGGTTTGAATCTCTACCCTCCCATAAGACTCTTGGTAATTCTAATTCTTCTTTTTTTCTGAAGGAATTTTTTTTCTCCATGTTTACCTCAATTTCAACTGTGCTGTCAGAGTTTGAGCTCCTCAAGGGCAGGGCAGATATCTGATTCTTCTGTACCCCAAAACTAGAGTGCATGTGGCTTAAAGAAAAAGTGTAGCTATGTTTGCAACATGTGTGAAGTTAAAGAGGTTCAAAATTTAAATGGCTTAGAATAAATTGTTTGCCAGAACTACATAGCACCATTGTTATTTTTGATACTATTTCAGCATGGACCTAGTTCTAAGTTGTTTTCCTGTGATTTTGAGATGTCCCTGCAAATAAGAATCACCCTGGATACTTGTCAAACATCAGGTTACACAGAATCAGAATTTACAACAGGGAAGTGAGGGAATCAGGTTTAACACATAGGAGCGACTGTGGAATCTTTCTTAAAGAGAAACATTGAAATGTGCGATCAAAGAAGCACCCAGGCATTGAGAAAGAAATAGAAGCCACCATGCGAAGCAGCTGGTCTATCCCTGGGAATTTTCTTTAGGAGAACTTGAAATCCTCCCTGAAATGACACACTGGCCGGGGTTCCAACAGAAGCAGGTGGAGTGGCTGCTTTTCTCTCTGTGTGGTGGTGAGGCACTCACAAATCTGCAGTGGGAGCCATGGAAAGGACAGGGGTGGGGAAAGCAGGTGATTGAGGATGTAGAAACCGCAGGCCTTTCGATGTCCACTTCCCTGAGAAGAGAACAGCAATCGATTACTGTTAGTGTAGTTGTCAAACACTACAGAATTTCATCCTTTTTAATAATAATATTTACTGGTGCCTGTTAACCTAACAAGTCACTCTGTGTGAGGCAGTGAGGGGGCCTGAGAGAGTAGAGCGCAGGGCTGATCACAGGAGGGGCAGTGAAGAGCAAAGGGACAGCTCCTATTCTGCTTCGTGGCTAGTAGGTCAGGTAGAGAAATAAACCATCAATCATTATAGCATCTGAAGAATGCTATTTATGGAATGCCATAGGGAGTAATAGAACCACCAAAGAGACCAAAAGCTCAGTTATGGAAAGTGTCTTATTGGTATCTACTATCACCGTATAACAAAATACCCCCACACCCAGCAAATGAAACCAACAACAGAAATCGACACATTTCGTGGCTGGGCCTTGAGTCCGAATTTCTCCCAAGGCTCAACTGGGGGGAGATTCGCCTCTGAGCCCAATCACGTGTTTGTTGGCAGGCATCAGCTCCTTGGGGGCTGTTGGTCTGAGCCTCAGGCCCTGTTGGTGATGGCTAGAGGCCTCCCTCAGCTCCTTCCCACGTGGACCTCTCCATACGTCAACTCAAAACATGTCATCCGGCTGCCATCAGAGTCAGCCAGCAAGAAAGGGCCTGCAAGACGGAAGCCAGAGTATTATTGTAACCTAGCCCTGGAAGCCACCTCCATTCTCTTTGCCCTGTTCTATTTTTTAGAAGTGAGTCACTAGTGGAACCCACACTCATGGGAAGGATTATATAAGTTCATAAACACCAGGAGGCAGGAAACACTGAGAGCCATTTTAGAGACAGCCAGAATCCTAAGAACAAGAGAACAGTCAAAACATCAATTAAAAATGAACTGCTGCGTATCAGTGGTAATGACAGCAGTTGTGGTGGTAATTGTGGTAATAGTAACAGTGGTAAAAACAGGTCCGATTACATTAGTGATCTAAGAGAAAGAAAAAATACTATTTCAATAATATGATATTTACTGCTTCCATATTCTAGGTGCAGTGGCCAGATTCATTTTAGAGGCTGATGGCTTTAATGTTTTGGAAAACAACCTGACTGGTATTTCTGTTGTGATAGGTAAAGGCTTTGGGGAATGACTTGGAAAACTTTTTATACACTGTAACCCAAAACTTGTTACTATATTATGAAATCAGGTAAGTAGATTGAGACTGGGATGCAGGAGACAGGGACTGAAAAAGTCCATCATTAAGCATTAAATAAAAGATTGGGGATATGAGATCACCTGGAAAGGAAAAATCCTACAGGAGAAACACTGCCAGGAAAATGGACCTAAGTTAAAGGAGAAAGTTTGGGATAAGGTTCCAATATTTTTTCACTATTTAAAGTTCTTCATAAATCCCAGGATACTGAAGGAAACTAATAGAAGACAAGTATATCCTATATAATAAAAGGCTAATATGCAAATCGACCCAACAGTGGAACGACTGGTTGCTATGATGCACACTGACTACCAAGGGGCAGATGCTCAATGCAGGGGCTTCCCACTGGTGGTCAGTGCGCTCCCACAAGGGGAGCTCTGCTCAGCCAGAGGCTGGGCTCACAGCTGGTGAGCGCAGTGGTGGCTGACGGCTCCCTGACTGCAAGAGGGCGTAGGCCAGGCTGAGGGAACCCACCCCCACTTCGCCTCCGCCAAGTGCACTAATTTCGTGCACCAGGCCTCTAGTAATGAAATAAAAATTGGCTGTGTTTCTGGATCTTTTTCCTGCTGAGAGAATGTAGTTGGTTGCTGTATACAATAGAGACATAAAATAGACTCATATACAAATGAAAGTTTTAATAATGTAGGTTTTTTTGGATTAGCAGTTAAGCAAGCATAAACACTTATCAAAATGTGGAGAAAAAAAGACGAAAAACACCAATGAAAAATAATACTAATTTCAGTGCAAGGACAGAAACAATGAACAGACAAGAAATATAGAAGAACTTGAGTTTTCCTATAAAGGGAAAAATAAGAGAAAGAATGTAGTTAATTTACTAGTAAGGGAATTATGCAAATGTACACACATTTTTTTTAGAAGATGTACAATTAGATGCAGATTATAAAATACTGTCAACAATCACACCAGGCTAGCATCTTGGAAATGAGACAAAAAATAATAACACTGTTGCATTCATTCTCTATTGCTATGTAACAAATGCTCACAAACTTAAGTGTTTAATACAACATCCACTTACTATCTCACACTTTATGTAGGTCAGCAGTTCAGGTTCTGCTGAGCCGAATCTCCTGCTCAGATCTGACCTGGCTGAAGTCATGGTGGCAGCTGGGTTCCCTTCCTTCTTAGGCGCCTAGAGTTCTCTTCTAGTCTCATGTGGTTATTGGCAGAATCCAGTTCTTGCACCTCGTTATCTCATAATCTCAATCTAAATGTCATCATATCTTCAACTCAAAGTCCAAAGTGAAATCTGAATATCATCAGTTCAAAGTCTAAAATCTCATCATTAGTGAAGTGTACACTATGATGGTTTGACATACATTGTGAAACAGTTACCACAATCAAGTTAACACATCCATCACCTCACATAGTTGGGTGTGTTTTTTGTTTGTTTGTCTGTTTTTGTGTGTGTAGGGACAACACTTCAGATCTACTCTATTAGCAAATGTCAGGCATGCAATTAAGTATTATTAATACGGCCATCATGCTGTACATTAGATCCCCAGAATGTATTAATCTTATAACTTACTAGAGGCTCGGTGCATGGATTCATGCATCGGTGGGGTCTCTTGGCCTGGCATGCAGGGGTTGGGCTGAAATTGGCTCTCCAACATCCCCCGAGGGGTCCCAGATTGCAAGAAGGCACAGGCCAGGCTGAGGGACTCCATTGGTGCACGATCAGGGCCAGGGAGGGACCACGTGAGGGCTCCAAGGTGTGTCTGGCCCATCTCGCCCAGTCCCGATCAGGGCTGATTGGGGCCAATTTCTTCCAGTCCCAATTAGCTGGGGAGGGACCACGGGAGGTTGGCTGGCCAGGGAGGGACTGTAGGAGGGCTCCAGGGCATCTTCCCATCCCTTCTTTTTCAGTCTTGATTGGCTGGACCCCAGCAGCAAGCTAACCTACTGGTCAGAGCATCTGCTCCATGGTGGTCAGTGTGCATTATAGTGACTGGTCCAACGGTCAAACGGTCAGAGGGACAATTAGCACATTAGGCTTTTATATATATAGATAGGTTGTACCCTTGACCACCATTTTCCCATTTCTACCACCCACCCCCCTGGCTCCTGGCAACCACCATTCTACTCTCTGTTTCCATGAATTTGACTTTTTTGTTGTTGCTTTTTAAATTCTACATATATGTTATATTATACAGTATGTGTCTTTCTCTGTCTTGCTTATTTCACTTAGCATAATGTTCTCCAGTTTCATACCTGTTGTTTCATATAACATTTCTCTCTCTTACCCTGGCTGGGTTTGCTCAGTGATTGGCGCATTGACCCTCAGACCTAAGGGTCTCGGGTTTGATTCCAAGTTAAGGGCACATACCTCGGTTGCAGGTTAGATCCCCAGCCCCAGGTTGGGGTGAGTGCAGGAGGCAAGCAATGAATGTGTCTCTCTCACCTCTCTCTCTCTCTCTCTCTCTCTTTCTCATTCACTCCTCCCTCCCATCCACTCTCTCTAAAAATCAATGGAAAAGATATTCTAGGATGAGGATAAAAAAAAAAAGATTTCCTTCTCCTTTATGGATGAGTAAAGTACCACTATGTGTGTATAGGCGTTTACTTTACTTTATATATTCATTATTTTAAAAGACCTTCTCTGAAATCTCTTCCTCTTTTAAAGGGCTTGCCTAATTAGGTAAGGCCCACACAGGACAGTATCACTTGTTATAGTTATTAAATCAGAGTTACCTAATTAGGGACCTTAACTACATCTACAAAATTTATTTTTTCATGTAACATAATCATGAGAGTGATACCCCATCATATTCACAGGTTGAACTCACACTAAAGGCATCGGTTAATACAGGTATGTGTGTGTGTCAAGAGGTGAAAATCTTTAAGACCATTTCGAATTATGCCTACCACGAACAATAAGATCATTTACTCAAAGTTATTTTAAACTTGAAGCATATCAGCAGCAAAAATGATATATTCCTTAGTTTTAGGCAATTTAACTATAATTCCAGATATTGTCAGTAATGATTTATATGATATGTAACTTGGACTAAGAGAGATGGGAGAGGGTGTGTAGATGGCATAATGTGGGAGAAGTTAGAGCATCATGTGTTTAATCAATACACATGTGGATGTGAAATTTGACCAAAGGAGAAACAAATAATGAACACATAAACTCAGTTGTGTTTCAATATTTGAAAGAAAAGTTGGGCAGATGTGATAATTCTACAGTAAGAATTAACAGGATGTATAAAGTGACAGAAGATTTGACTTAGGGTGGTGGACACACAGTGCAATATACATATTTTGTAACAGAGAAACCCACACCTGAAACTGGTAGAATCATATTAACCAATACTAACCCAATAAATTTAATCCTATATAATAAAAGCCTAATATGCTAAGTGTCCGGTCCTTCAGTCAGCCATTCAACCAATCAAAGCATAATATGCTAATGCTATGTATGCTAAGGCTGCTCAACCACTCACTGTGATGTGCACTGACCACCAGGGGGCAGACAGTCGACCGGTCAACCCATCACTATGGTGTGCACTAACCACCAAGGGGAAGGCACTCAGACCGGTAGGTGAGCTTGCTGCTGGGGTCCGACCCATCGGGACTGAGGGAGATGGCCCGAACATGCTCTGGAGCCCTCCCACAGTCCCTCCCCGGCTGGCCAACCTCCCGCATACCTCCCCAGCCCTGGTGGGGTCCCTTGGCCTGGCCTGTGCCCTCTCACA
>NW_005353475.1:106434-123832 GCF_000412655.1 Myotis brandtii | reverse complement strand
TGGTGGTGGTGGTGGTGGTGGTGGTGTGTGTGTGTGTGTGTGTGTGTGTGTGTGTGTGTGTGTTTAGTACAGCCATGTCCATTCATTGATGCATTCTGTTTGGCTGCTTTCACGCTGCAATGGTAACACTGAGAAGTGCAACAGAGATTGTGTGGCCCAGAAAGTCTAATTTTTTAAAATATATAATCCTCACCCGAGGACATGTTTTTATTGTTTATATTATGTTTTAAAAATATTTTTATTGATTTCAGAGAGGAAGAGAGAGGGGAAAGAGATAGAAACTTCAACGATGAGAGAATCACATTGATCGGCTGCCTCCTCATGTCCCACACTGGGGATCGAGCCACAACCCAGGCATGTGCCCAGACCAGGAATCAAACCATAACTTCCTAATTCATAGTCAGTGCTGACCCACCAAGCCACACCAACCAGGGCCTAAAATGATCTCTATCTGGCTCTTTGTGGGGAAAAGTGCTTACTTCTTCTCTAGTCTAAAGGAAGGCACTAGGCATATTTAAAGCTGTCCTAGTTCAACCCTTTGTTGTCGTGTTTGTCCAACTCTTCCTTTGATGACATAAACTGTTTCAAAATGTCCTGCCATTAAGGTTCGTATTTTATTTGCCCTAACAGGGTCAGCTTTCATTGCTTGCAACCAAAAGAACATTAACTAATATAATTATGTAATGATTTAGTCCAAGAAATCCATTAGCTTTACATAATTATAGAGCTGGATCAACCATTTCAAGTAAATTTACCAGTGAATTAGTGAAAACAAGCAAGCAAAAATATTCATTTAAAAAAACAGGCAACACAGTGAAAGCATATTTCTTAAGTGGACAGCTAAAATTGTTTTTGGAATTTATATTGTGTGGGTGACTGTGAATTCTGAAATTGTTATTGCCATTTTCAGAAAATCAAGGATCTCTGGGAATCAGGATTTAAGTGGAAAGCCCATGGTTCCTACGTGAATTCTGTCAGGACCACCTGGGGACATAGGTGAATAAGACATTCAATGCTGCTCTGGCAGCCGCGCCAGAGGAAGCGGCTTTTCAGCATCCTTGACTTTAATCATGAACCTTAGTGACTCTTCAAATCGCCCTACTTGAGATTCTTTTTTCTTATCTTTTTTATTCCTCTCTGACTTCTTTTTCCACAACTAACTGATGGCCCATGGACTATACTGGTCCTGTCCATACCCACCCCGATGGGCACACACGGGCCAGACCCCAGCGTCTTCCTGCCCGCTCATGTTCTCAAAGGGAGCCCGCTCTGCTTCGGGCCTTATTTGTACAAGTGCAATTTCAGAGCACACGTTATGATTTCATCCTCTCACCCATCACTCTTTCTCACTAAAACTACCGCGAGACTTTTCTCTATTTGACGGCTTCCTTTTTCGCTATAAATCAACCGCATTCTGGTTTTTCACTCTCAATTCAAACAGGCTGGACCTTGTGCTCAGCCACCCCAGTGGCGCTTTGATAACACAGAGATGGCCTCCCTCATTCTAGCACAGCTGCCTCCCGATGCCCAGCCTGGTCTAACATCTTCTACTTCACGCTGCTGCCTAAAGGCAGAGGAACGGACAGGGGAACATGCAGTTCCCAAAGGTACCCACTGGTGAGGAGTATAAAGGTATCACCTGACACTACATGGGACCCTAAAATGTTTTTGTTTTTTTTTAAAGAATTACCACAAGTATTAAAGAAAGTCACATATGTATTTGGATGTATTTCTGTCATAATATGATCATGATGGGCTCAAGCCCCCCAAATACACTACACTCTTTCCATGGAGAGTGTGATTGCTTAAAGGAGGGTGTTATTTTCAGTTCTCCCCACACAAGTGGGCCACCCTTGTGGGCTATGGCAAAACAGGGAAAGTGTTTTGAAAACAAGCTGTCAACCCTGTTCCTACCTAAGAATCCTCCGCTAAGACCAGGAATGACAATGCCAGAATTTTTCCAGTTTATGATGCTGTGTCCATCTAAGCAGTGACACTAAACAAAGTAATATGGCGAATGTTGCCACGTGAACACAAAATGTCATAATTTATTTCCTAACTCAAGAGTTCTGACACATGCTCATTTGGATTTACATTACAGAGAGAATTTTAAATACCTTGAAAAAAATGTTTTTAGTAATTTTTTTTCCTTATGTAGGTTTATACCTAGAAATTCCCTTGAGGTAGTCTAAAGTTATTTAACTTGGAATTATATTAGGTCCATTCTTCCTTTCGTATTTTTCTTAAGTCCTGTTAATATGAAAACTGTATCTTGTTGTGGCAGTTGGTATTACAGCTTGTGTTTGGGTAGAGCCATTTTTTATTAGATTAATTTTACACATGTCCATTTATTTAAAAAATACCATGAGACTGAATTTGTATTTTTCAATATTTCTCAGTCTCAGGGATTTCCTTGTACTGAATGGGGATGAAGTGTCGGACGGAGGGAATGGTCCAGGTCAGGAATGGAGAGCCGCTGGAGGCCTCTTTCTCAATTCCTTCCCAGACAGGCCTGCATGTTTCATCCAGGTAATTCTGACCAGAGCCTCACGAAGCACCGTTTCAGGATTCTCAATTTTTATATTGGAGGATAACCAAAGTATTAACCAGCCTTTCTAACTGGCCTTAGAAATGACCTTGTCCTCATTTTATGATCTTGTCTCTCACTTCACTAAAATAACTAAGCATTCTGAGTTTTATTTTTTAATCATCCCTGCCTCACCCCCCAAATTTGGCTCCCACACTTCCAACCTCCATTCTAGGTGTGAGGAGGATGTGCCCCTATCTTTATTTAAAGGCAAAATTTCTACTTTGTCCTCAATTCTAGCCAATCTCATTTTGTAAAAGTTTATCCCACCTGTTAAAATCACCCACCATGAGCCTCAGATCCAACCTCCCCTTGGACACCATTGTGTCAGTCTATATATTGCATTAGATCTCTAAGCCTGATCCTAGAACTTCTTATTTTTCCACCATATATGCTGCTTTTTACGTTCAAACCGTCTACCATATAGTCAACTGAGTCAAAAGCATCATTGATACATACACGGATATGTGTGTTGAACTAATACATTTTAAAAAGAAACTATGACCTGCCATTGATTATAAGAACATTCAGAGATGTTAAATTATTAAACGTGCATTTAAAATTGATAAAATATGCATATGCCCAGCACTGAGGTGTGCTGGAGAAGGAGAAATTACTAAGATGATGTCAGAGTACTTAGAAAACTTGTGAACCTTTAGTCTTATAGGCATGAGACTAAATGAAGAACAGGTTGAAAATTTAAAAAATGGGATTTTATTGCACAAAGATAGTTAATTTCTGATTGTGTGTTTGCATTATATATGGGTTTTACTGGCAGTTTTAAGCATTTTCTCCAAACTATTCAGAACAATTTTGATCTGTGCTTGTTCATTACAATAATCTAAGGCACATTGTACAGCGCTGTACTCTTCACAAAGAATGATGTGACTTCATATGTAAGCAAATTGTGATATCCACTTAACCAAATATAACTGGGAAAGTAAATATGCTACAAATACATTTTAAAAGCATTCTAGTTTTATGTATAAATTTCAGGTAGGGCTTTGACTCATTTTTATTCCTGAGGATTATAGAAAGACAAACATGTGTTGGAATTATCTGACAATATGCTTTGTAGCTATGGAACTGCTGACTTAGATGTTGGTTTGGAGAAGATGGAAATTATTTCACATGTTGGAAGAAATCTTCAGGGTGCTGACAATGACTGTAACTTCAGTTGGAAAGAATATGCTAATGTAGATGTAATGATTACTCCCACTGGATTTCATGAGTTAAAAAAAAAAATTCTTAAATCTTATATCTTCTACCTTTCTTTCCACCATCAGAGACATACACACAGAAAATAAGCTATGTCTTTTTATGGTACAATTCAATTGATGTTGTGCCGTAAATCAGTGAGTGAGATACAAGATGCCTTAATGAGCCAATTAATTAGGAGTCATTTATTTCTCGCAGCCCAGAGGGAGGTATTTCTTCCAAATCTCCGAGCGAAGTCACACAGGAAGTTTCCTGTATTTATACCTTTTGAGCTTCTTTGTCTGTAGGTTTTACAAAGGGCTCGGTGTGAGTTATTGTTACAGCCAGTTTGTAATCTTGGAGACTTAAAGAACAAACATTTGGCATAAGAATATGGGAATTATTATCAGTATTACTCCATTATGTTAGATGGCTAGCTTACAAGGTCAGACAGTTAAGTTTTTATCTTTTTCTACTATTCAAACTAAAACGGTTATTTCTACAGAATAAGAGACTGTCTAAAAATGACAGAGTTTATAGAACAAGGGACTATCTAACAATAGCAGAGAATTTCAAACAGCAGTTTTTATACAAGATGGAGGTTACTAATGCTTCATTGAAATTGGATTGGTCACAGACTGGTTGTGATTATAGCAATCCTTTTCCTGAAACTGTTAAGTACAGGAATCCTTTTTGATTACTGCTATTTTTGATAATCCTGAGGTAAAGCAGAAAATGTACTAAGCAGTATGGAATGGATAGGCATGAGTAAAGTCACAAAAATCAAAGGAGGAGATTAAGCAGTGGCTAATATGTCCTCTATAAAGTCTCCTTTAACATCTTGGGCCCAAGGTAAAACAAGGAACAGTTTTGAAACTGAATTAGAACAGAAAATTATTATGGAACAAAAATAAGGATAATACCAGGCATATCATTATGCTTGTACAAGTCATAACTAAGAAGAATATGGGTCAATTTAAAATTTAAATTTGAATATAGAGTATCTCAAACTAAATTTAACATTTCCTCTGTAACTACTTTTCATAATGTATGTGTGTATTTCTCACAGATATACAGGACAGATAATTATATTTAAGAGGGAGATCTGTATTTTTTTCTGTAAGATTCAATTTTTTAGCTCTGAAGATAATAATTCATCAGATATTCACAGAAGTGAATGTCTATGATGAAACTACTGCTACAATTGATTAGCTTGAAAACTGGTTCAATAAAATTCATGAAGTCAAAATAATTTATGAAATTATGACTTGTAAAACTGAAGGACCTTTTTAAGTAGCATGCGGATTCTTGTTCTAACATATATTGTTGCACTTACTTTGACTTAATTTTAAACTATGGAATAGTTTTTAAATATTTTTATTAAACTAAAAATATATTTAACCTTGTAGCATTACACAAAATTATGGATGTTGTTTCTGACATTTATGGTAAATTCTATTCAATGATTTTACTTTTTCTTGCTGAGCCTCTTTTTGAGTCTTCATTAACTGAGGGAAAACACATAGTTGGCTGTCAGCTAGAAACCTATTCTCAGGGCAGACTTAAGGATCATCAGCCAACAGTGTTTAAGGAAATATGATATATATCAGCTCTTTTATCAGTCAGCTTAGACTTCCTTGTAAAATTATACGAGGTATATACGTAACTTGAGTAGTCTTATTTCACATAATTATCTCTTATATAAAGGTTAGCACATTTAATTCCCCTAAAAAGAGTTTCGTTAACAGAAAAAATTATGTTTGTTCAAAAATCTACCCAACTTGCTCTGGTGAGGGAGCTTGAATGGCACTTCTAAGATACAAGTTATATACATGCTCTTTAAAACTTCTCTGTTTCAGATGATCAGGTCTAGGAAGCAATATATTGTTCTTCCCTTGAGATTTTTGTTAGCTTTACCATTTTTTTTAAATTTCTAATTCTTAGTTTATACTTATATTATAATGGCTCAATAATTTTTAAAAAGTTAAAGATTAAATAAAATATACTCCCTTAATCCATTACTTTTAAAATGTTCATATTGAAATACCTCTATAAGCAAAGTAATTGCCTTCTTTGACTGTTTAAAGGTGTAGTTTATAGCTTAGATATTATGTAAAAAATGTCTTTGAACACTGTTTCATTTTAAAGAGTACAGATAACATTTTAATTTTATTCTATAATATATTAGATATTGAAACATAAAATTAATGTTTCAAATAACATGTTACTAAACAATGAATGGGTTAACAACAAAATCAAAAGAAACCTTGAACCAAATGAAAATGAGAACACAACAACCCAAAATCTATGGGACAGAGCAAAAGCAGCCCAAAGAGGGAAATTCATAGCATTATAGTCCTACCTAAAAGAACCAAGAAACATCTCAAATAAATAATCTAACGTAACACTTAAAAAAACTAGAAGTAAGCCAGTCGGAGAAAGATAAATATCACATGATCTCACTCATATGTGGAATATAATGATCAACATAATTTGATGAACAAGAACAGATCCAGAGACAAATGACAGGGAAGGAGGGTGGGTTAGAGAGCAACCAAAGGACTTGTAAGCATGCATATTAGCATAACCAATGGACACAGACACGGGGCTGATGGGGGCTTGCCCAGGGGTGGGAATGACTTGGGGGGAGCAGGGGAGGTCAAGAAGGGAAAAAGGAGACATATGTAAAACTCTAGACAATAAAAAAGGAAAAAAATAAATAAAATAAATAAAAAGATTGCAAAATTTTGTGCGGGGGAAAAAAAGAACTAGAAAAAGAACAGCCAACAAAGCCAAAAGTAGAAAAAAGGGAATAATAAAGATCAGAGCAGAATAAACAAAATAGATTCTAACAAATAATACAAAAGATCAGTGAAATCAAGAGCTACTTCTTTGAAAAGATAAACAAGATTGACTATCTTTTAATGAGACTCCTCAAGAAAAAAAAAAAAGAGAGGACCCAAATAAATAAAATCAGAAATGAAAGAGAAGTATCAACTAGCATCAAAGAAATACAAAGGATGGTAAGAAAATATTATGAACAACAATATGCCTACAAATGTACAATCTAGATGAAATGGATAAATTCCTAGAAACATACAACCTTCCCATATGAATGAAGAGTAACTAGAGAATTTGGACAAACAGATTACAATTAGTGAAATTGAAACAGTAATAAAAAACTTCCAGCAAACAAAAATCATGGACTGGATGGTTTCACAGGTGAATTTTACCAATTGTTCAAAGAATAACTAACATCTATTCTTCTCAAACTATTTTAAAAAATTAAAAGGAGGGAAGACTTTCAAGCTCATTTTAAGAAGCTGGCATTATCCTAATTCCAAAATCAGATAAAGACACTGCAAAGAAAAAAAAATTATAGGCCAATATCCCTGATCAACATAGATGCTAAAATCCTCAACAAAATATTAGCAAAAAAGGTTGCAGGTTCGATTCCTGGTCAGGGCACAAACTTAATTTGTGGTACAATCCCCTGTTGGGGCCTATAAGGAAGGCAACTGATGGATCTTTCTATCTCTCTCCCTTCCTCTCTCTCTAAATTAATAAAAAACATATCCTTGAGTAAGGATTTAAAACCAACAACAAACAAATAGAACACCTCATAGACTCCTAAACACAAACAACTTTATGCTAATTACCAGAGAGAAAAGGGGACAGGGGGAGGTAGAAGAGGGTGTAAGGCAAGCATGTCAAACTCAAAGGCTAACACAGGACAAATAAACAAGGTCTAAATTTATGTGGGCCACAAAAAAACAAATGCTTCAATTTTCATAGAAACGTAGGTTTGTTTCCATAGAGACAGGCTGAATACAAAGGGCTGAAATAAATGAGTCATTGTTAACATAAAATAATAGAACATTTTAATAAAAAATAATATTTTTTCTTGAACAGTAACTTGCCAGACACTGAATAACTGCACAAATTAATAAGTATAACACAAATAAAGCTATTTTTCTTATTCTCTGAAAGTGAAATATTTCCTGTTGCGCACACCAAACAAGTCAGTCCAAGACTAATGACATGGCAATCGGCTGCTAAAATATTCGCTGCTAGTATTAGTGGAGAGAAGTGGTGCGCCTGCGCATAAGGCGCATAAGGGAAATGAATGCAACACGATTATAGTAATCAGTCTTTAGCGAACATTATAGTTCGTTATTAATAATTATCTATAACAGGATATTGTAAAAATTAAGTTATGAATTTTTTATTAAAACGTTTCTTACACACCATTATATTGGCTGGGCCGCAAAAATATTCCTTGTAGGCCGCATGTGGCCCGTGGGCTGTGAGTTTGACATGCTTGGTGTAAGGGGTTTAAATGGTGATGGAAAGAGACTTGACTTGGGCTGGTGAGCACACAATACATAATGCAGATGATGTATTATAGAACTGTACACCTGAATCTTATATAATTTTATTAACCAGTCACCCCAATAAATCTATAAAAGAGTACTAAAAATAAAGAAAAAATATAAAATTAATGTTTCTGTTGTTTTATCTTCTCAAGGAGTGTACAGACACCTCTTTTGGCATCAAGTGCTCCTAGCATGTCACCAAGAAACTATGACAGGACCACAGTTTGAGACTCATTGTCTTAGGTACTTGGTAATGCGGTCAGAGAGAAAAAATAATTAGTGTTTAAAATGGCTAGAACCAAATATGCTTAAGTCCTAATATTTTGTTAACTATTTGCAAGTGGTGCTGTGATCATTAGAAATGAATTAGCACACAAAGTGTATATTTTAATAATGTTTTTACATTCCAAAATTTAAGAAACTTCTGGAGTCATGCTGAATGTTAGCCTATTAATGTTACATGGATGAAGACAGGAGGTGATCTGAGGCAGTATTTGCAATTTTTATAACAATTTGTTTGGCGTATCACCAAATTTCTTTTGCTTCTTACTGGAAAAGCAATTCAAAGAGACTTCCCTGGACAATGAGTCATAAGTATTATTCTTGTACATGAGACATGCACAATGAGAAACTCTATGTGGTTGAAGTCTGTATTATACCATTGGCAAAAAAAATATTAAGATGAGAATATCATTCACTTTCTACCCAAAGAGTTTTGATTCACCAAGCATTTATTTTATCCCTTGTTGGCATATCAGAAAAGTCCACTAATTATTTTGTGTCTCTACACTGTCTGTCATTTTCTAAAGGTTACGTGTAAACAGGTATAAAAATATTCAAAAAATTAATGTCAATTCAAAAACAATGCATTAATCTTCTACCAGTAGCAGTACAGTAGAATAGACGCTTTGAATAAACTTTCTAGGGCAAAACACTTAGATGTTGGATAAACTGAAACAAACTTTCAAATGCATTGCCGAAATGTTTTCTTCAGTTTTTCCCTATTTATCATTTTCATGCTGAAATCAAATTACACATGCACTGTTACTATGCCACAAGTCACTGGGGCTCTTTATATATTTTAATCTCCTTGCTCTCTGTCTTCAGCCTGGGGACTTTATATTGCATGTCCTCCAGTTCAGTAAATATTTATTTTGCAGTCATCATTGCCGTTAAGCCACATTAATGACATTTTTAATTCAGAAGCTGAACTTTTCAGGTCTAGATTTTTGTTTTGTTTTAATTTACATTTCTTTATTTTAATTTCACACAGCCCACTCATTATGATCATCTTTCCCCTAAATTCTTAAAGATATAATAATTCAAATTCACTGTCTCCTAATTTAAAAATGTGGGGAAACTCTTTGTCTTTTTTTATTAACCGCCTTTATCCTTGATTATGAGTCACATTTTTAGCCTTTTATGCTTACCACATAGCTAGCGTGTTTTTATTTTGTGGGGGCCATTTAATTGATGCAGGGTAGGTATCTGGCTTATGTCTTCTTATCTGAAGAGTGTTGCGATGTGTTTTTGCTGGTGCTTAAACCACTGGAAGATCCCTTTGCACTTTTCAAATGGACTTCATTGTTTGTTGGAGCGAGTGTGAAGATCCCTTTGCACTTTTCAAATGGACTTCATTGTTGGAGCGAGTGCGCAATGGTTTGAGGCTCAGGCTTTGAGAATGGTCATGACTCTTGGGTTGCTCCATAGCATAAGGAGTGTCTGTATTTGAGGAGTCAACCGAATGTACTGGGTGCTCAGTGAGGACTCCCCACTTGTCCTGGGCCACAGCTCCAATATCCTCCAGTGATGCAGAACCTTCTGTTTCATCAGTTAGTTCTCAGCCCAGAAGGAAATGATATCTGCAGGTCTCCTGGAGTCTTTGCTTGCACTTGAGAAATGCAGGCCTCAGTGAAGTGAGTGTGGGTACCCAGGCACATTTCATATGCCATCACGCACTGCTCCATCCTTGTCTGGAATCCTACCATTTCCGTGGGAAGGAACCCTAACTCCTGCCTTCTTAGCTCTGCCAAGGTGCTTCTTAACTCATCTCAGAAGAGCACCCCCTGCAGGAGGTTAAGATGATTCACCTGGGGGCTTACTGCTTGTTTCTCTCTTTGCAAGAATCATAGTCCTATGTAGCTGCCTGTAGTTCCTTGCCTAAAAGCAGTTAGCCCAAATATTTTGTCCAGTATTACAGCTATTTTTTTTTCCTGGAAAAGGAAGTCTAGTACCAGTTGCTGGAAGCAGAAGTCTTTTGGCTTTGGCTTTTTCTGTCTAAAATTATATACTGGTTACATACAAAAATATTTTATATACCTTTGCTCATTAAAGCTCTATTGGCATCATTAGAATTCTCCAACAAATAACTTCGGTCCATAATAGCTTATAAGTATGTTTTTTGACTAATCGAGCTAAACATAATTTCTTGATACTGATGTTTTCCAAATGTTGTCAGTAGTATATCCTTAATCTAACTGCTTTTACAGAAATAAAGCCTAAAGCACAGAATCATAGTTTAATTGCTTACATTTGGAGTCCTGAAGGTCTTTCTCTACATCTGGTTCATTACAAATCAAGTAAAGTTTCTTCTATAAGAAAAAGTAAGGACCTGTTTTTTGCTGCTTTGTGTCACTCATAGTCCATCAAGAAGTCTTTATGGCCTCAGACAGTGAAAACTGTTCACAACTGGAAAGTTTATTTAGTTTCCTTCATTAAGACCAGGAAACTAAATTGGATCTAAATGGTTCCTCACTTTAAAATAAACAGTCTAAGGTGATCTTTAAAAGATCTCTTTAAAAGGCTTCTAGATTCCTTATGTTGAAGAATGGCATTCTGTGACTTTTTTGTGTGACTAATTATATCTGTTTAAATAAAATAAGTACTTATGAGGCAAAAACATAGACACTTCCCTAAGTTTCACAGGCATTGATAGGGTTTTTAGTGATTACATTTCATGTTAAAACAAAACAAAACTATTCAGAGGCTGGTCATGCCAACTCTATTTAATATAACTCTGAATTGGTAAGTGTCATAAGTAGGCATTTCTTGTCTTTCACACTAAAGTGTTCCAGATCAAATCCAGCCAAGAACTGGTTATTGGAAACAGATGCCACCTATTTAAATGGATTTTCTAGTTTATGAAAACAAAGGTATTCTAGAGTCAGGTGAATTGGTCAATGTTCCATCAGAGAGACAGTCAGTAGCCATTAATGCAAGGGATTGATTGACACACGTGTGGGAGCTGGCAAGCGAAGCCTGAACCCCTGGGGCAGGCGGCAGGGAAGGCACACCAGGTCTCTCAGATGCGGGCTAAAGCTGCATTCCAGGGGCAGGGTTTCCTCTTTCTCTGGGAAGCCTAAGCTCTTTTCTTAGGGCGGTGGTTCTCAACCTTGGCTGCACATTAGAATCACCTGGGAATCTTTTTTAAATCCTGATTTCTGGGCCTCATCCTCCGGAAATTCTGTTTCTTTGTTATGGGGTGGGGCCACAACATTAGTAACAAAGAAACAGAATTTCCGGAGGATGAGGCCCAGAAATCAGGATTTTAAAAAGATTCCCAGGTGATTCTAATGTGCAGCCAAGGTTGAGAACCACTGTCTTCGGGCCTTTCAGATGATTGAATGACCACCGAGATGATGTATAATAACCTTTTAATTTAAGTCAGCTGGTTCTCTAATTACATCTAGAAAATACCTTTGCAACCATCCCTAGAAAAGCGTTTGATTAAATTACTGGGGACACTAGCTACTGTCGTCTGAATTTGTTCCCCCCAAATTCATATGTTAAAGCCATCCCCAAGGTGAGGGTATTAGGAGGCGGGGCCTTGGAGAGGCGATGAGGTCAGGAGGGCGGAACCCTCCTGACTGCGAGCAGTGCCTGCAGAAAAGGGCACCAAGGACGCGCACCTGCCCACTCCCACGCTGGGCGATACAAGAAGTTTGCATCCCAGAAGGAGACCTTCCCCTGACCGTGCTGACACCTTCGTCTCAGACCTTCAGCCTCCAAACTGTAAGAAATACGCTTGTGTTGTTTATAAGCTACCCATTCTGGGATATTCTGTTAGCCCAAACGAACTAGGACAGTAGCCTACATCATGCCTGAGCGTTAGGACACCTGCCTTAGGAATTTCAGACCGGCCTCCTGGGCAGTCCCACAATCACGTATGCCGAGTTTTCATGGTAAATCTTTTCACTAGTACATATATCCCCCTTGGTTCCGTTTCTTTAGTTGAACCTTGACTGATGCCGATTTTAGTTTCTGGAAGTGGGGTGCTGTTCTAACAAACACCTGACAAAGTGTAAGTGGTTTTGGAGTCAGGCAATATTTACCTGAGGCTATTTCCAAGTAATACTGAAAGAGTGGTTAGGGTGACCTTGCTGTTTATAATAAAAAGCAAGAGGAAAGAGAAGGATTGAGGGGAGAAATGTTAAACAAACGGAACTAGGGCTTGATCATTAGGGAAACTCTCAGCCTATCTCCTTGGGAAAGGTGCTCGGGAGATTCACTAGCAGAAAAGTGTGCTCGTAAGAGAAAGTCAAGGGTGTAGCTCGGCAACCTCTCATTAGTGCTTCGGAAGAATCAAATATTCAGTCACGGAGAACTCTTTGAAGAGATTAGGTGTGGAACTCTTGGATCTCTCGGTCATCTCAGCAGAATCCAGGAATAGGGAAGGGATTATCCACAAAATGTCTGTGGAGGAGCCTCTTGTCAAATGAAGTGCATCCCATGACATACACTGGGGACGGTGTTCTTGAAAATGTAACATCAGAAGAAAGTCATCTTGGACTGAAGGAGACAGATGGCCTTGTGGCAGTAGAAGCAGAGGGGAAAAACAGGGTGTAATGACAGAAGCAGAAGTCAGAGTGGTGGGAAATTATGACAAAGAATGTGGGTAGTTCCTAGAATCTGAAAAATGAAAGGAAGCAACTTTTCCTCTAGGTCTTTTGGAAGGGACCACATGACTTCTTGATTTTAGTCCTTCCGTCATTTTGGATTCATAACCTCCAGAATGCTAAGATACTAAATAGGCATTGTTGTAAGTCACTGAGTTTGTGGTATATTGTTATAGCAGAAAGTGGAACTGATATATCAGGTGTCTCTCATTAGTCATTGTCCTTCAGGTTTTTTTCCCCCGTCAATTGAGATGATCATGTAATTTTTGTTTTTCTTCTATTGATGTGAGGTATCATGCTACTGATATGATGTATTACACCAATTTATTTTCAAATGTTAAACCAATTTGCCTTCCTAGGATAAATACCATTTTTATGATTATTTTTATATGTGCTTGGATTTGCTTTGCCAGTATTTTGTTAAGGATTTGTGTCCATATTCATAAGTGACAATGGTCTTACTTTTGGTTTCTTGTGGTGTCTTTGTATGGTTTTGGTGTTGAGTTGGAAATTCTAATTTTTGGAAAAGCTTGTGAATAACATAAATTATTTTTTTAAGTATTTTGTAGATAATAGTTGGTTTCTTTATTTAAAACATGATCCATTCCATGTAAATTATCCATTTTATTGGCATGCAATTTTTTATAGTATTCTCTTTTAATTTTTTATTTCTGTATGATTTCTGTAGTAATGCCCCCCTTTCATTTATGATTATAATCATTTCAATTTTTTCTCATTTTTCACTGATTAATCTAACTAGAAGTTTATCAATTTTTATTTTTTTTAAATATAAGCTTTTGGTCTCTGATTTTTCCTTATTGTTGTTTTATTCTCTCCTAAATCTTTGTGCTAATCTTTATTATTTTCTTCCTTATGCTTATTTTAACTTTGGTCTGCTCATTTTTTCCATTGTCTTCAGATAGAAGTTTAGGTTATTAATTAAATATTTTTCAACTCAATAGCAAAGAAAAATCTGATTAAAAAGTTGGTAGAGGATCTGAATAGATACTTTTTCCAAAGAAGACATACAAATGGCCAAAGTACATGAGAGGCGCTCAGCATTACTAATCATCAGGGAAATATAAGTCAAAACCCCAATGAGATATCACTTCATAACTTTTAGAATAGCTGTCATTTTTCTTTTTATCTTTATTATTGAAAGTATTGCACATGTCCTCCTTTTTCCCCCATTGACCTCTTCTAGCCCACTCCTGCCCCCACCCTATGCCTTCACCACCTGTGGTCTGTGTCCATAGGTTATGAATATATACTACATACAAGTTCTTTGGTTGATCTCTTTCCACTTACCCACCTCCCCTCCCCTGCCTTCCCTCCAAGGTTCGACAGTCTGTTCTATGCTTCTATGTCTCTGGATCTATTTTGTTCATCAGTTTATTTTGTTAATTAGCTTCCAGGTATGAGTAAGATCATGTGATACTTATCTTTCTCTGACTTGCTTACCATTTGCATGGATGGACCTGGAGAGTATCATGCTAAGTGAAATAAGCCAGTTAGAATAGCTGTCTTAAAAAAGGAAAAGAATTAACAAGTTTTGGTAAAGATATGGAGCAAAGGGAATCCTTGTGCAGTTAGTGGGAATGTAAATTGGTGCAGCCACTGTGAAAAAAGTACAAACTTTCTAAAAATTTAAAAAATAAAACTACAATATGATCCAGAAGCTCCACTCCTGGGTATTTATCAGAAGAAAACCAACACATTGAAAAGATATTTGTGCTTCCATCTTCATTGCAACATTTCTCACAATAGCCAAGACATGGAAGCAACTTAACTGTCAATCAATGGATTAATGGATAAAGATGTAGTATATGTATATATATAAAATGGAACATTATTTAAGCAGTATAAAAAAGAAAATCATGGATTAATGGATAAAGATGTAGTATATGTATATATAATGGAATATTATTTAAGCAGTATAAAAAAGAAAATATTGTCTTTTTTGACAACATGAATGGACCTTGAGGGCATTGCTAGAAAAAGAAATTACTTTTTTCTTAATACATCAATTTACAGCTATGAATTTGCCTGTGAAGACTTCTTATACTCGATCCCATTTTGTTATACTGTGCCTTCATTTTCATTTATCCCAAGTATTTTCAGATTTCCCTTTTGATTTCTCATTTCTCAATACTTATTTAAATAACATTTCTAAGTGTGCTGTTTAATATCTACATAAAGGTGAGTTTCCTAAATATTTCTTACTGATTTCTAATTTCATCTGTTGTGATGAGAATATATTTTGTATTATTTTTTATGCTTTTAAATTAATTTAAATTTGTTTATGGTCTAAGATATAAACAATTCTGGAGATTATTCTTTGTGCACTTAAAAAGAATATACATTCATTCCATTGTTCAGTGGACTGTTCTATAAGTGCTTGTCAAGTTCAGCTGACTTATGGTGTTAAGTCTTATATTTCCTCTGTCAGTATTTTTCCTAGATGTTCTATTAATTATTGAAAGTGGAGCATTGAAGTATGCAGCCATTATTTTTGTATTGATTTCATCCCTCATTCCTGCCAGTTTTCTTCATGTAAATTGGTGTTCTGTTATAAGGTGCATATATGTCTATAATTATTGCCTTTTGATGGCTTTATTCTATTTACCATTCTGTCATTACAATATGTCACTTTTCATCTCTAGTAATGTATTTTGTCTTAACATCTATTAGTCTGATATCTGTATACGCTCTTCATGTTTCTTGTGGTTGCTCTTTGCATAATATATCTTTATACATCCTTTTACTTTCAGTTATTTTTTGTAGTTTTCAATCTAAATGTATTTTTTGTAGTTTAAATCTAAATGCTATAGACAGAATACAGTTGGATTTTTAAAATCTAGTCTTACAATCTGCCTTTTTATTATAATTTAATCCATTTACATTTAATTATGTTATTGAAAATGTTGGATTTATGTGTGCTATTTTACATTTTGTTTTCTATGTATCACATTTATTTTCTGCTCTTCTATCTTTCCTTTACTGCTTTTTTTTTGAATTAAGTTATTATTTTCCCATTAGAATTTTATTGTTTTTTTTTATTTCCATAAGAATTTTTCCATAAGAATCTCATTTATTTTATAGATATAGCTTATCAGAATTACCAGCAGATTTATACAGCTTAATTTCAGTGAAATATAAAATGATACTTTTATATATCTCTCTATTTTTATCTCCCTCTTATCATATTTTTGATGTATGTGTGTGTGTGTGTGTGTGTGTGTGTGTGTGTCTAATTGAAGTTTTATTGTAACACTGCTATAATGTATGTGTGTATATATATATATATATATATATATATATATTGTTTGTTTGTTTGTTTAGTGAGTCCTTAGGACTTCTTCAGGTCCTGTTGCAAATTAAATTAGATCCTTTGGGAAGAGTTCAGGATCTATTTGTTTATGCCCTGTTTCTCAATCCAGGCAACATCTCAGAGCCAAGACCACAAATCTGAAAGTAGGAACAATAGCACACTTTTTTTTTCAGAGTGACAACCCCTCCTAAAATGTTAAACATTCAGTGGGTGGACAATAAACTGAGGTATCTTGGCTTTCCCTTCCTTCCATGAAACCACTGCCTTAAAAGCCAGGGCAAGTGTGCTTAGGGACCAAGTATTCTTATCAGTATAGGTAATGTAGAGTCTCTATTCCATAGTGGAGGCTGGGCAGAAGGAGAGAGCCCCATCTCTCAACCATGCTTATCGAGAACTTAGTCTCAGCAAGAGGTAACTGAGGAAGGGTTTAGAAATGCTGACATCTTACTCTTTCCAGGAATAAAGCTCTTTGGCTAGGACCTGGCAGGAGAGGGAGCCCTGTGTGCTTGGATACATAAGTCTGGAGTTTCTGTTTTGCTAATCTGGGAGGTAGAGTGAGGGAACAGACTTGGTTTTAATACTATAGAGTTTCACTTTTCTTAATAAATTTTCAAAAGTTTCTTGAATTGATTTGTTTGTTTTCTTTAATTTGCTGTATTCCTTTAGAAATAATCCAGAGACTTTAAGTTATATTCTTTTATTTTTAACTAGTGGCCCGGTGCACAAAATCATGCACATTGAAGGGAGATTAATTAGAAGAAATATTTTAATATTGCTAGTCATCCTTTCTCTATAATAGAAGTGTCAACCAAATTCACAATCCACAATGACAGGTTGAAACACACACACGCGATTGGCGCCAGCAAGAGCTTTAAAAGTATCGTGCATGCATGAGTCAACTTAGACTTTTCTAGATATGGAATAAAACTGCTTAATTACACCTGCTTTCTGATGTAGCTAAACTTTTCCCAGCCCAGTGAAGCACCCCAACTTCTCTTTCAGGTAATTAGTC
>NW_005353475.1:78483-105974 GCF_000412655.1 Myotis brandtii | reverse complement strand
TGGGCCACATTTTGCATCATGGGATCTCAGCAGCATTGGCTGCAATTTGGTGGGGTGTCACTCTGGGGTGGTGGCAGGGACTGTGTCCTACTTGGAAAAAGCCGAGTGTTGCTCTGAAGGAGCCAGGTCCACGGTGCCATTTCTCTGTAAATGGCCAGTGTGCATCACGGCAGCTCCTGCATTGAGTGTCTGCCCCCTGGTGGTCAGTGTGCATCATAGCGACCAGTCAGAGGGACACTTAACATATTAGCCTTTTATATAGATAGATTGCTTGTTAGTCTATCACAGGAGAGCTGGTCTGCAGAGCTCCTCAGTTTGCCATGCTATAAGTTGATCTAGATATACAGTTTTAAACCTTTTCTGAATCAATCATCGCATTCTATCAGTAAAACCACATGCCAAGTTCGCTTACATGAGAATCTTGAGTCAACTGTTCATGGGAAGGCTTGAAACTACATATTCTTATTGAAAAAATGTTACTCCCCACCCCCCCCAAGGAGACATTTTTCCATTATCTATTTGGCTAATGTTTCATTTCCTTATTGACACTTCTATTTCTGTTAAACACTCTTGTAAGACAAATACATGTATTCTAAAGAAAATTAAAAAGTATGGGAGCAACTCTAAATTTAGTAAGTTTTTTTTTCTTTTTCCAATCATATAAACCACTTGAATTTTGTACCATTTTTTCAATGAAGTGGGGAATGTCATTTGCTCTCATTATTTAAGAAATAATTCCATAATGAAAAAAGAAACATGTTATGTACCTGTTTCATTCAGTCAAGAATGAGTCAAATCTATTTTTTAAACCGGAGAAAAGGTCTGTATTATAGATAGTGCTGAAAATGCCAGAACACTTAAGATAATCCTTTTTTCTTCTCAGAGCTCCAGCTCCAGTGCACCCACTCATAGACTCATAATCTGCAGAGCAAAGTTTTATGATAACAGCCGGTTTTCAGCTTGAATGCTAAATGTGAGACAATGCAACGATTTCAGGGGACTTGTTCTTCACATTTAATGTCAGAGTTCTAGGCAATTATTTTGTTTTGTTGAATTTTAAAAACAAAACAAGGTATATATGCAATTCCAGGTTTTTTTTTCCTAAACAACAATTATTTATACCTTCTCAAACTTTTAATCTGAATCTTTAGTTCAAACTAAATTCACACAGTGTTCGTGAGAAAAGATATGACTTACCCACCAAAATATAGAAATTGAAATTGAAAAAGCTTTTCTTATTTTTCCTTTTTTTCTTCTTCTTGATTTTGTATTTAAAGCTGTCAGTCAATAGGCTTAAAAAGGTCAGAACATCATGCAGGATCAGAGCATAATGAACAGAGTCCCACAAGAGAGAGAAGTGAGGTGTGCACTTGCTACTTTATCTACTCATGGACACTGTTGTGATTATAATTATGCATTTTTCAAAATAATTCTAAACTTAGAGAAATTTTTCCAGAATAATAAAGAACTGCTAGATAGCCTTTACAAAGATTTATCAATTTTCAACATTTTGCCATACCCCCTCCTCACTCCCATCCTTTGTCTTAGAGTATATACTGTATACATCACTTTTTACATGAGAGTCGATACATGGGTATGGCATTTCCCCCAAATCAGGACATTCTCCAATACACCTCATTACAATTATCCAATTGAGGAGCTTAACTTAACATTGATACATATCTCAACTAAACTATCATCTATATTTCAATTTGGTCAATTGTCCCAATAATGCCTTATTTTTCCTCTATTTCAGGATCGTTTAACCTTTCTTTTTCCCTGATGACATTAAAATTTTGCCACATTATTTTTTTAAGGTTTCATTATGACATAACCTAAATATTTAAAGACTTAGTAATTACCAAGTCTGAACAAATAGGTCCTAATGAACATCACTTGGCATACATTATGCTAAGCATAAGGTGAGCAAACTAGTCTTGGTTATTGCCTACTCGTGGTCGGCAAACTGTGGCTCGAAAGCCACATGCGGCTTTTTGCCCCCTTGAGTGTGGCTCTTCCTACGCCTTAGGAGTACCCTAATTAAGTTAATAACAATGTACCTACCTATATAGTTTAAGTTTAAAAAATTTGGCTCTCAAAAGAAATTTCTATCGTTGTACTGTTGATATTTGGCTCTGTTGACTAATGAGTTTGCTGACCACTGGGCCCTAGCCTTAACTGAATGCATTTCTCATTTATCAAGGCCTCAGATATACAAGGAAAATTTAGACAACAAAAATAAGTGTCCAGGTGCTTTCTTTTTTTTTTTAGGTGCTTTCCTAGTATGTGCATTTTAGGAGGAATTATATTTTATTTATTTTTTACAATATATTTCTTTTATTGATTTCAGGGAGGAAAGGAGAGGGAAAGAGAGATAGAAACATCAATGATGAGAGAGAACCATTGATTGGCTGCCTCCTGCACTCCCCCCACTGGGGATCGAGCCCACAATCCGGGCATGTGCCCTTGACCGGAATCGAACCTGGGACCCTTCAGTCTGCAGGCCAACGCTCTATCCACTGAGCCAAACCTACTAGGGCAATATCTTTGATTATTTAAGTTATTGATTCTACAATGACAGAATACATAAAAAGATAGTAAGACAAAAAAACTTTCCGGCAGATTAGATCACCATTCCCTAAACATGCTAGTTTTACCCTAAATACTCTTAAAAAAAATATATACATATATATATACATATATATATATATATATATATATTTCAGAGAGGAATAGAAAGGGAGAGAGAGATAGAAACATCCAAAGATGAGAGAGAGTCATCAATCGGCTGCCCCCTGCACGCCTGAGCCTGCAACCTGGGCTTGTGCCCTGACCAGAATCAAACTGTGATCTCCTGGTTCATAGGTTCATGCTCACTCACTGAGCCATGCCAGCTGAGCTACCCTAAATATTCTTGTATCATCAGATAGCAGAATCAGAATTTGTATGTAGAAAACTTCCCATCTTGGCATACAAAACTTGCCTTAATACTGTGTTACAAAGCAATTAGATGGTTTTTACTTGGCTTTTTTTTATAAATATGTGAAAAATAGGAAGCTGCTTTTGTAAACAACTTACATAAGATTTAAAAAACATTGTCTATAAAAATAGTATTGCTTAGTACCGTGGGTGAAAAGGGATCAGCCACATGCTTATCTAACTAAGGCAAGGCCTGCATGGGGACCTTGCAAACTCAGACCTAAAGTAGCCACAAAGGGTGGTCTGAAATTAAAACCTTTTTAATTAAAAAGCAGTCTATGGTGGGTAGTCATGTTCCTCAGTATCTTCCCTGACAAAGATTAACTTCCATCGTTACTGAGCCTATTGTCTTTTTGCATCTAAGATAACATTCTTGTGGAATGTCAAGGTAACTTGTAACTTCCCTCTTTCTGGACCCCTCAGGGCACAACCAATGCACCAGGGCAGAGACCACAAATTCCCTTATTGTTATTGTTATCATGTTAATTGTTGACTATTAACTATCCTATGCCCATGAAGATTAACTTCCATCGTTACTGAGCCTATTGTCTTTTTGCATCTAAGATAACATTCTTGTGGAATGTCAAGGTAACTTGTAACTTCCCTCTTTCTGGACCCCTCAGGGCACAACCAATGCACCAGGGCAGAGACCACAAATTCCCTTATTGTTATTATTATCATGTTAATTGCTGACTATTAACTATCCTATGCCCATGTATATAAAAGAAGCATGTGTCTATCACTTTATTTTTTATCCAATACCATAGGCTTCCCCTGATTTGCGTTCTCCCACCTCCTTAATCTATTGCCAGTAGATTTCATGTAAACCACGTATGTCTCCTCCTTTGATGGTAATTTATAAAAATAGGTGAAAAACCGCTGTTCTCTGGAGCATTGTCTCAATGGGCTGAGATTCTGGTTCCTGGCAGTTGTCTACAGTTTGGCTCAAACAAACTCACAAAAATTATTTACAGGTTTGAATGTTTCTTCCGGTTAACAGTACTTAGTAATGAATAGTAATTCATCTATCTAGTATGTTATTTACTGTTTTATACTATGCCTTATTTCTAATAAGTTTAATTATCCTAAATTGTTATTTTCATTTCTTGTATCATTTCCCTATAAGACTATTCCTCTTTTGTTCCTTGAACATACCCTGCTTAATCTAATATCTGCAATTTATTACAGCCCATTCTTTTTATCTATGACTAGAGGCCCGGCGCATGAAATTTGTGCATGGGTAGGGTCCCTAGGCCTGGCCTACGATCAGGGCCAATCTTCCCTGGCTGCCAGCAGTCGGCCCCATCCTGCTGCCGCCACTGCTGCTGCCGGCCTTCTGTGTGTGGGGCAACAGGCAGGATGATTGGGGCCCTGGTGCTGCCTGTGTCCGCCGCCACCCACCCCCGGTTCCCCATCGGGCGATCAGGGCCTGCAGGCTGGGGCAGCTCCTGCGTTTAGCGTCTTCCCCCTGGTGGTCAGTGTGCATCATAGCCAACTGGTTGTTCCGCTGTCCGTCGATTTGCATATTCTGCTTTTATATATATAGAACTCAGTGGGAGAGTGAAAAAAATATTTATAAGGTTAAATTTAGATATTCCTTCTATCTAGAGAGAATACCCCAATATACCCGATTGAAATTTCTTTCCCCCCATCTTTTTACCCTAACTGCACTTCTAAGAGGAGTTCTGATCTGCCTTACAGTAAATCTATTGCCATCAACATAGTTTTAAAATTGTACAGATTTAGGGATAAGTGAATAAGTTACATGTTTTTCTTCCTCATTTGAGCTTGTTCCTTGAGAGCGGGGACTTTGTGTACTCATGGTGTAGTTCAAAGGTTCATACATAGTGGACACTAAATAAGTATTTATTTACTTACATTTTTGGGGGGTTTATACCCCACAGGCAGGAGACTGCCTCCCTGAAGAGGTTTCGCTTTACTTCTAGACACACTGGGCAGTGAACTTTGGAGTATGTTTTTAGGAATATTGAAGTAGGCATTTTTATTAATTTGCTAGGGCTGCCATCGCAAAGTACCATAGACTGGGTAGGTTAAACAGCAGAAATTAATTGTCTCAGTTCTGGAGGTTAGAAGTCCAAGGTCAAGGTGTCAGCAGGGTTGATTTCTTCTGAGAACCATGAGGACAGGGCCTCTTTCTGGCCTCTGTCCTTAGCTAATACAGTGGGGCCTTGACTTACGAGTGTCCCAACTAACGAGTTTTTTGAGATACCAGCTGTCTCTCGGCCGATTTTTTGCATTGAGCTGATAGAGTAATTTGAGTTAATGAGCTCCTTAACAAGCTCCTTAACAATCTCGGTCTCTGAACGAATTAAACTCGTAAGTCAAGGCCCCACTGTAGATTGTGATCTTCTCCCGGTGTCTCCAATTCATCTTCCTCTTCCTATAGGAAATCAGTTCTATTGGATTAGGGCCACCTTAATGATTCTATCTAATAAAGAGGGAATATGCTAATTGACCCTTACACTGTTGCAAAGATGGCGGTGTCCACAGCCAATAAGTAGGGAATATGCTAATTGACTGCCCCACCCTCAAAGATGGTGGCGCCCACAGCCAATAAGAAGGGAACATGCTAACTGACTGCCACACCCTCAAAGATGGCAGTGCCCACAGCCAATAAAGAGGGAATATGCTAATTGATTGCCCTGCCCTCAAAGATGGCAGTGCCCTCAGCCACAAGATGGCCGGCAGGGGAGGGCAGTTGTGGGTGATCAGGCCAGCAGGGGAGGGCAGTTAGGGGCAACCAGGCCAGCAGGGGAGGGCAGTTGGGGGCAATCGGGCCAGCAGGGGAGCAGTTACACGTTGATCAGACTGGCAGGGGAGGGCAGTGAGGGGCGACCGGGCTGGCAGGCAAAAGCGGTTGGAAGCCAGCAGTCCTGGATTGTGAGAGGGATGTCTGACTGCTGGTTCAGGCCTGGCAGTCGGACATCCCCCAAAGGGTCCTAGATTGGAGAGGGTGCAGGCTGAACTGAGGGACACCCCCCCGTGCACGAATTTCATTCTTCATTTTCATGACACAAGAACTCAACAGTGGCTCCACATCCCAATTTTGGTTTCATAGTTTAAGATATGATAATATGTATAGGGATAGGAAAACAGTGGGAGAATTAAAACCAGGATTCTAAACCCCTTGGAGGAGAGAAAACTGATCTTTAAGGTATAAAATGACAGAGAACACAGAAATGAGAGATAGGAGTAGTAAATAGAACTTATGCTCAAATTTCCCCAGATTTGGCCTAGGCTCAGTTGTTTAAAAACACACACACACACCTCCATGTTGATTATATATTCCAATTTTAATATAACAAAAAGCTAATAGCCCCAAACTATATGAGACATTTTGGCATATGTTACTAGCAAATATTGCCATGGCTCCTCTCCTGGACAACACCCTGGGGAAGCAGTAGCAATAATTTGCCATGTTAACTCTTGAGATATCGTCTTAGTGATGACCAACCTCTAAAACATTCTAAAAAATATGACCCTGGCCACCTAATTCTATGTAAATTTAATTCCACATAGTAAAAATTTGACTCCATCTTGAAGTAAACAGCATCTTTTATTCAGGGACAGATCGCTCTGTTGATCAAGTTCCAAGCCAGTCTGACTGCCGCTTCCTCCCTCCTGAGGCTGGTCTTTAGCACCAATTTGTTGCTCATTAGCACCTCTGTCAAAGGGTAAACGCAGGAAATAAAGGAAGATGAAACAGTCCAGTTCAGTCCTTATTACGGACTCATAAACATGTTTAATTAAAGAGGTTGTTGAATTTTACAGGATAAAATGAAATGGTTGAATAAAAATAAATGGTGGTTTTTCAAAAATCAGTTTCTTTAAACTCTATTGAGTGGATTTTTTTTAATATTGGAAGAAAGATTATGAGGAAAAAGGTATGTTTAAGCTCACTATGTTATACAAGCAATAGTATTAATTAGAGTCTGAACAAGCTCAGGTGTTATTATTGGCATTGCTACTTATAAAATGAAAAAGAGATTAAGTGTACGTTAGTGCAACTTTTTCTAAAGTGATGCAAACACTATAAATCTGTTACCTGTTAGATCTTTAGTTCACTTACAGTGACTATTAACATTGTAAGAATTTTTGGCAATGTCTAGACCAGCCGTGGGCAAACTACGGCCCGCAGGCCGGATCCGGCCCGTTTGAAATGAATAAAACTAAAAAAAAAAAGACCGTACCCTTTTATGTAATGATGTTTACTTTGAATTTATATTAGTTCACACAAACACTCCATCCATGCTTTTGTTCCGGCCCTCCGGTCCAGTTTAAGAACCCATTGTGGCCCTCGAGTCAAAAAGTTTGCCCACCCCTGGTCTAGACCCACAGAAGTGTCTCCTATAAATTATGCCCTCCAGTACTGATATAGTGTTAGCTATGGACTTTAGGCTTCTGTAACCAATTACTGTTTACTGAATTTTTATGATGGGAAGTAATGTTTTTCTAAACTTGGCTTCTCTGAAAATGTTATTGGCACTATTTTTTTTTCTGTCTCAAGATGACAAACTGACATACCAAAAAGACTAATTGAAACACGTATCCAGAGGGAATTAAATAAAAATCAAATTCTGTTGTAAAGTTCTCTTGAAACAAAGAGTGAACTTTAAAACATAACTTTGAAGGTTGAAATGAAGCACTGCTCAGCATATTTTTTAACGTGTATTTTGAAAGCTAAGCAGATTACTTTCTGGAAAAAAAGCTTATTATAAATTGATAAAGGCTATATCAAGACATAATTTTTTTGAGTACTACTGAGACGATGATCCAACTTTTAATGGTTCTCACTGTACTTGTAACCATAGGCAGTCCCCCCCCCCCAGCTATCCTCTACTGCTAAAAATAATTTTGTTTGATTAATAATAATAAGTATGAACAGTTTTCTAGGGCTATTGTGTTCCAGAAATTGTTCTGAAGGTGTTACATGTATCAACTCATTAATCTTCTCAACAAGTTAGGTGCTATTATTTCAAATGTAAGAAAATGGAGGCAGAGAGCTAAATAACTTGCCTGATATCACTGTGAGAGAGACAGAAGTTCTGAGGAAATTTCACTGTAGCCCTTGCATGTTCATATCCCCAACACTTTTCTTCCCCACTCACTCTTTATTTTTTTAACTAGAGGCCTGGTGCATGAATTCGTGCATGGGTGGGGTCCCTTGGCCTGGCGGCGATCGAGGCCTATGGGGGGTGGTGCTGGCCAGCCTGGGGGAGGGACTGTAGGAGGTTGGCCAGCCAGAGGGAGGGGCCACGGGATGTTGGCTATGGGAACACACTGACCACCAGGGGGCAGCTCCTGCATTGAGCCTCTGCCCCCTGGTGGTCAGTGCGCATCATAGTTACTGGTCAACAAGTCGTTCCAGTCGTTCGGTTGTAATGGTTGCTTAGGCTTTTATATATATAGATTGCAGTAAACTAGACACGAACATTAACATCTTAACCAGTTTTAATGGTACAGTTCAGTAGTGTTAAGTACAATTACATTGTTGTGAACCAGTCTCCAGAAATCTTCTGTCTTACGAGACTAAAACTCTATACCCAGTAAGCAAAAGCTCCCCTTTCCTTCCTCCCTAGCCCCTGGTAACCACCATTCTCCTTTCTGTGTTTATGAATTTGACTACTATATAATTTAAATCACAGAGTAGTTTTTGTGACTGGCTTATTTAAATTAGCATAATATCCTCAAGGTTTATCTATGTAGTATGTGTGAGACTTTCCTTTTTAAGGCTGAATGCTATTCCAATGTATGTACATACCACATTTTATCTGTCCTTTCATTCATAAATGGATACTTGAACTGCATCTTCCTTTTAACTACTGTGAATAATGCCCGCCTCGCTGGACCCCGCACGGGTCCCACCTGTGCCCTTCCTTCCCCACGTCACAGACCGTCGGGGGCGCAGCCCGCGGAGCCCGACGAGAACACGAGGCACCCTCTCCGCGCCCATGCTCACCCTTGGTCAGCGTGTCCAGCACTCCTGACTTCTCCAAGTACCTCCGGAACTGCTCGCGCTTCGAGTCGGCGGCCTGAGGAGATACGGCGGCGAGTCTGTGGCCTCGGGACGAATGAGGTTTTGGTAACTCGGGACCTGCGTCCTTGTGGGGCCCAACGACGGGCGTGGCGCCCGGGGGTGGAGCCTGCGTAACTCGGCAGCCCGAGGACTATTACCAGGAAGGATCTTCCGACGCGGATTTAGGCGGACCTGCCTCAACTGGGACCTCGGAATCTGTGGTAACCAATAAAACTCTCAGTCGGCACAAAGCATGGGCCATGTAAACCAGGGATGGTGAAGACACGAAAATCACCTGCAGAACCCAGTATCTAATGAGGGAGATAGGAAAAGCCTGGTCATGGCATACATTTCTGCAGCCAAGTTGTTCTGTATTACAGATGAAGCCAGACTGCTCATCATTCCAGACATTTTCAGCTGCTACACCCAGAACAAGCATACGAAATATGAACAGGGTGGTGAGCCAGATCTTTCCAATCACAGTGGAGTGGATGTGAACTTCCTCCAGAATGCCTCCAAGGAAACTGCAGTCCCCCGTGTTTATTTAGTCCGCCATCTTAGCTCTGAACCCCATCAACTAAGAGGCAGGTAAATTCTTCCATTCTGACTGTGTGCTATTCCTTAAAGCAAACCTATGGCCAAAATATGAACAAAACATCACTCTATCCATGTGCTGGTTGCTTTACTTTTTCCCTAGAGTTGTGATAATCTGTTACCACAAATATATTTAAGATATTACATCTCTTCTGAGACCTGCTTTCCAATTCTTTTAGGCATATAACCAGAAGTTGTATTTGCTGGATCATATGGTAATTTATTTTTTTGAGGATCCACCAACTATTTTCCCACAACAGCTGTATCATTTTACATTACTTGACGGTGGAGAAGAGTTTCAGTTTCTCCATATCCTCACCAATACTCCTGTTTTCTGTTTTATTTTTATTTTTCTATCGGGCATCCACAATGGTGTGAGCTGGTGTTTCATTGTAGTTATGATTTCCATTTCCCTGATAAGCATCTTTCCATGTGTATATATAATCTTTTCAAGCCCTTTGCCTATTTATATTTACAATCAGGTTGTTGGTTGTTGTTGAATTTTAGAAGTTCTTTATATATTCAAATCATTAATTTTCCATCAGATACATGATTTGTAAATGTTTAGGCCCCCTCCCCCATTTCATAGGTTGCTTTTTTACTCTCTTGGTTGTGTCTTTTGATGCACAGGAGTTTTTAAATTTGATGTAGTCCAATTTATCTATTTTTGCTTTTGAGGTCTGTGTATCTCCATTCATGCATGTGTCTTCAGTAACTGATTTTTCTTCCATTCTCTGTTGATAAAATTTAAATGCCCACCCCAGTTGATGTGCCTCAGTGGTTGAGTGTCGGCCCATAAACCTGGAGGTCATGATTCGATTCCTGATCAGGGTACATGCCCAGGTTGCAGGCTTGATCCCCTGGAGCAGGAGGAGGCCTGCAGGAGGCAGTCAATCAATGATTCTCTCTCATCATTGATGTTTCTGTCTCTCTCTCCCTCACCCTTCCTCTCTGAAATCAATAAAAATAGATTTAAAAAAGTGAAATACCCAAACAATGTCTGATAATTCACAAGAAAAATATTCTCCCCATTCTGAGAACTGACCTTGACCAGGTTAATCCTGAAACTGGCTGAACCCCACCTTCTAAAGCCTTATATAAAACTCTCCTCTCCTCCCCCAAATTAGAAGGCTCACGCAGACTGACTTAGTGTTTGAACATGGATTTGAAACCAATAGCCTGGTAATAGTCAGTTCTCTTAATCAATGGCACCCACTGCAACCCCATCTGCAATCAACACTGAAAAAATGCTATATTACCTGCAAATCCTAATATTTAAAAAATATTTTATATAAAGATTCACCTAAACTCTTATTTAATTGATTTATTATTTTTTGAAATATTGAAACCTTTTATTTTTTAATCCTTACCTGAGGACCTGAGGATATCTTTTTGTATTGATTTTTTTTTTTTGAGAGAGAGAGAGAGAGAGGACGAGGAGGTGTGTGTGTGTGCGAGAGAGAAACATTGATGTGTGAGAGGAACATCTATCTGTTGCCTCCTGGATTGCCCCAACAGGGTACTGAATCCACAACCTGGGTACATGCCCTGACAGGTTTCGAACCCACCTCCTTTCAGTGCAGAGGGGGATGCTCCAAACAGCTGAGCCACACCTGCCAAGGCTAAACTCTTTAACTTTAATTCAAACAACTGTTAAATAAAAACAGAAATGTTTCATTCAAATAATTATAGAACTTTATTTAACAACAAAATTTATATATTGTTTTGATAATAGCTATAGAACTTCATGGAAAAACATGCAGTAGTTTCTTCCTTTCCATGGCTTGCTTTCTGTGGTTTCAGTTACCCAAAGTCAAGCAAAGTCTGAAAATAATAAATGGAAAATTCTAGGAATAAACAATTCAAACATTTTAAATTGTGGACCATTCTGAGTAGCATGAGGGAATCTCACTCCAACCACTAGGGCCTGCTCCCATGTGAATCATCCCTGTGACCAGTGCACCCGCTGTAGAGGCTCCCTGCTGTTAGTCACTTAGTAGCTAGCTGGCTGGGCTGTCAGTGGGACTATTCATTGCATCACAGCACTTGTGTTCATGGAACCTTATTTTACTTAATAATAGCCCCAAAGGGCATGAGTCATGATACTGGTAATTCAGAGATGTCAAAGACAAACCAGAAAGTGCTTCCTTTAAGTGAAAAGGTGAAAGTTCTTGAGGTAATAAGGAAAGAAATAAAAAGTGTGCTGAGGTTGCTAAGATCTATGGGAGAACAAATCTATCTGTGAAATACCGAAGAAGGAAAAAGAAATGTGTGCTAGTTTTGCTGTCACACTTCAAACTGCAAAAGTCATTCCACAGTGCCTGATAAATGCTTAGTTAAGATGGGAAAGGCATTAAATTTGTGGGTGAAAGACATGACAACACGTTAGATCGACAGCCGTATGTTGCACCAGAAAGCACTGAGGCTATAGAAACACTTCGGCAAGGGATCCCCTGAAATGAGTGACCACATTCACATACCTTTTGTTACAGTGCACTGTTATTTTATTCTGTTATTAGTTATTGGTTTTATATTCTTATTTTGCCTAATTTATAAATTAAACTTTACATTAGTTACGTATGTACAGGAAAAAGTTTTGTGCTATCTGTGATTTCAAGCATCCACTTGGGGGAAGGGCCTTGGAATGTATCCCCCATGGATAAAGGGGACTACTATATGCCAATGTGTGAGATAATTTGAAGCTGGTTCATGTCTCAGTGCTTCAACTCTGTGCATTTAATTTCCCTTTGGGAACAAATTCTCCAACTTTTTCAAATATACTGGCAAACAGAATCATAATGAATGCACAGTTGGCAAAGACTGACAAAGAACATGTCTATTACTTATACGAACCATGCATTAGTATGTTTTTGTCTTTAACTCAACAATTTTTAATGTTGTGCCTTCTAAGAACCCAATATTGTGTCAAGGGGTAATATTAGCATAGTAATCTTTTTTTTTAAATTTCAGATATGATTCTATCTTACACTGCAATTATTTTAGAAAATACAAAAACAAAATTAGGTTTTTCAAATATACTGGCAAACAGAATCATAATGAATGGACAGTTGGCAAAGACGGACAATGAACATGTCTATTACTTATATGAACCGTGCATTAGAATTTTTTTGTCTTTAATTCAACAATTTTTAATGTTATGCCTTCTAAGTACCCAATATCAAGGGGTAATATTAGCATAATAATCATTTTTTTTAAATTTCAGATACAATTCCTTCTTACACTGCCATTATTTTAGGAAATACAAAAACAAAATTAGATACTTTTAAATTAGTTCACCTTGGAAAGTGTCCTAAATAAAACATGCCCAAGTTGAATGTCTTAAAATGAACTCTCATATTTGTATTTTACTTAGAACTTATGGACAGCACGTGTATATGTAATTTTATGTGATAAGGAGCTATCACTGAGCGGCTTTCCAGGGGGAATATTGTCCTTATGTAGGGGATTTGCAGTACACCAGAAGAGATCAAGCTGGTATTGCACAGAATTTATCAATACAGCTCACAGCATCAATGACTTTACTCCAACTCTGTAACAGAGAAATATGCAGATCCTCATAAAGTTCAACCAAAGAACTTGCACAAAAACATGCTCACAAAAAAATGTTCTGTCAAAATTTATATCTCCTTTGGATAATATAGCATTCCAATTAACAAAGAGCAATTGAAATAACTTTTAACAATTCAATTTTATCTTTAAGAATATTAATATTTTATTCAGTAAAGCAGTGTAGGTGTCCTACCATAAAAAACACAAGCGACCTGAACCAGAATAAACGCTTGCCTTCCTGTAGCTCCTGGCTCTGTGGATTTCACCTTGAGTTGACAGCAAGTATGTGGTTCCTTCATCTGAACTCTTTTCCTTAACAATAAGGGTCTCTTTTAAATAGAAGTTCTGATTGTTAATGGTTCCAGCCCAGCTCTGCTACCAGCTACCCAGGCCATAAATTAGTGTCTGCACTCCAGGCTCCCCAATCATTAAATGAGCCTGTCATGAACACATTTCCCATTTACCTTACATGTAGCTATAGATTGTTGAAAGTCTTACAGGTATAAAGCATTTACATAGATAAAACTTACAAATATGACTTACCGTAATGCTGAGAATTGCCTGATCTTATAGGTATTATTCCCATTTTACGAATATGTCAGAGAGACCAACCAAGGTAGCATGATCATTCCATAGAACAGTCTCTGCAAATCAAACTTCCTGTTTCCAAATTCCCTTTCCACTGTGTCATGCTGCTTTCCTATGATTGTGGGGGTCCACTGAGCTGATCGATCCCTTTGCCGGCACTTTGTAAAGCAATAAAGTTCTTGGTGAACCGTAATGCTGAGAATTGCCTGATCTTATAGGTATTATTCCCATTTTACGAATATGTCAGAGAGACCAACCAAGGTAGCATGATCATTCCATAGAACAGTATCTGTTTGCAAATCAAACTTCCTGTTTCCAAATTCCATTTCCACTGTGGCCTGCTGCTTTCCTATGATTGTGGGGGTCCACTGAACCGATTGATCTCTTTGCCGGCACTTTGTAAAGCAATAAAGTTCTTGGTTGAGTCAGATGGCCAACACCTTTACTTTCCTACACTTGTCTAAATGTAGAAGTAGCCTTTTAACATAGAGTAAAATAACATTTGAACAGAGATTCAAAAATACTGTTTGTTCTAGTCTTGAGTACAGTCAAGTACAGCATAATGATGTTTTGGGCAATGATGGACTACTTACATGACAGTGGTCCCATAACATTACAGAGGAGCTAGGAAATTCTATTACGTTCTGCCTTTGAAATAGTTGTACCATCAAAGCACAATGCATTACTCATGTTTGTGATGATACAGCTTTAAGAAACCCACTGCACTGCCACTCATATAAAAGTACTAGGACCCCAGTGTGTGAAATCGCGTCACGCTGCCCACCCACGTGCAGCCCTGCCTTGACACCCGAACCTGTCCACACAGAGCTCCAGCGCGCCTGGCCCAGCCCCCAAACCCTCTGGCCTTCTCTGGCCGCTTCAAGGCCTTCCCTCAGTCCCTCAAGTCGTCCCTCCTTCCATCCCCAGAGCAACCCGGTGGCTCCGCCCTATCATGGCACTGGAGGAGAGTGTGGAAGCCTCTCGCCTGCTGCGCTGTGCTCCTTCCCCTGGCAGGTGGGCAGCGGGGTGCTCTGAAGGACTGGTGAGGGGGGCGCTATGGGCTCTCACCCTTGCCCTTCCCGGCACAGGATGGTCCCACCTCCTCTGGTAGCCTCTCTGGAGCAACGGCCCAGCTCATATGCTAATGGTCCAGCCGTTACACGTTACCAGATCCCGACCATTAGCATATTAGCTCTTTATTAGTATAGATAGTACATACAATTACCATTACCGTAGTGGGCTATACCATCTAGATTTGTGTGAGTACATTCTGTGATATTTGTACAACTATGGAATCGCCTAATGACTTATTTCTCAAAACACACCCTGTTGTTAAGTGCTACATTACCGTATTAGTTTCCTACGACTACCATATTAAGTTAGTACAAAATTGATGTTTAATACAACATACATTTATTCTATTATAGTTTTAGAAGTCAAAAGTCCAAAATAATTTTCACTGGGTTGAAATCAAGATGTCAGAAGGTCTGGCTCCCTCTGCAGGATCTGCGGGAGAGTCTGTTTCCTTACTTTTTTTTCCAGCTTTTAAAACTGCGTTCCCTACATCCTTTGACTCATGGTCACATCTTCCAATATTAAAAGGCCAGCAACATAGCTTCTTGCTTCGCTAGTCACATCGTCTTGTCTTCTGTGCCAAATCGCCTTCTGCCGGCCTCTTGTTAGGACCCTTGTGATTGCATTGGACCCACTTGGTTAAAAAAATAATCTCCTGCCCTGACCAGTTTGGCTCAGTGGCTAGAGCGTCGGCCTGTGGACTGAAGAGTCCCAGGTTCGATTCTGGTCAAGGGCATGTACCTTGGTTGCAGGCACATCCCCAGTGCGGGGTGTGCAGGAGGCAGCTGATCGATGTTTCTCTCTCACCGATGTTTCTAACTCTCTATCCCTCTCCCTTCCTCTCTGTAAAAAATCAATAAAATATATTTTAAAAAAATAAAAAAAATAATAATCTCCCCTTTTCATGATCTTAATCAGACTGCAAACTCTCTTTTGCCATAAAATGTAACATTCATAGGTTATGGTGAGTAGAACATGGACATCTTTGGGGGCCGTCATGTAGCCTACCATATTCTAGCTCTGACACTGCAGTAACATAACTTACCAGTTTTCTACACTAAGTTTTCATTAATGCATTTCTTCCACTTAGCATAGTGCCAAGCACTTAAAAAGCGGTTGGAGTGTTTTGATATTTTTAAGACGCTACATGTATTCTGTCATAAGGCATTTTACTGTGTCCTTGGTACAGTCAGAATTGCTAAAGACAAATGAAAATGCCACTTTTCAAAGAACATTTCTGCTTTAAGTACTCAAACCTAGAATGACTTCTGTAAGCACTTGCTTCATTTGCTTAGTTTAAAAAAATAGTATTTATAGTCAAAGTAAAATGAATGTGTTATACTTAAATCAATGGTAAAAAAAAAAAGGTCAACACCAAGAATCTGTTCTATCTCTCAAGTGCTCATTTTCCAACATTTCCATGTTTATTGGTCACAATAAACTTGAAAGATATATATTTGTCTCAAAGTTGAAGAAATTGAGAGAGAAGATTATTTATTATGGATGTTCTGCATCCAGACTTAATCTTTTAACTATAATGATGGCCAGTGAGAAGTATATCTAAATATGTCACAGTTACAATATAATAAATAAGATACATTCCCATTTGAATTAACTATGATGCCAGACTCCATACTTCATTCTGAAAGAAGTGATGAAAACCCCCTTTGAAGATGTCTATTTCTTCTTCATAATTTTTATCTATGTCTTTGAGTCTGCAAACAGATCATTTATGTATTATCTATTGCTAAAGTCAGAGACAGGAAGATAATATCCCTCCCAATAAGAGTATCACAATAGCATAATATCACAATAATGGAAGCAACTGATTTAGGGGGTAGAGTTACTGATTCAAACATCTATGTTCACTTCCATAGAAATCTCAGGTAGGAACTATCATAATTCCCATTTGATTGGGAATGTTAGAGGTTAAGAAATTACTAATCTGTATTACTGCCAAACATTTTAGGGTTTGAAAGTTGGCATTAAACACAGGCAATACTAGAAAACTGAATACTTAACCTCTAGAAAAAAAATTGCTTGAAATTATTATTTTTTTCTGGGTTAGCAGGACATTTTATTTTCTATTGATCAGGCCATGTTTTCATTTATACATATTAAGGACAATCTGTGTAGACAAAGTGTTCTTTTAATTTAAAAACATTTAGTGATAAAATGTTATTCCCTGGCAACTTCTTTTAGCTCAATGAGCACATAAAATTTCTTTACATGTGATATAAATACATGCCACTGATAATTCAAATTATAAGATAATAATATCCCTTAAGCTAGGAAATCCTTCTGTTATTATGTTTCAAACAGGTTCTAAGGTGCTGACATAAAAGAGAAAAAGTAATGCCTCAATGGTTTTACTTTTATTTATGAGTGTTAGATTACTGAACTCTGACTGATGTGCTGGTATGAAGTAATCTTTAATAGTCTTGATAATTCTCACAGACACTCTGGGTAAAATAGACATAGTGAGCAATCTTACAAGAATCTTTTTTGTTGGCTCCAGAGACCAAACAATGTAGAATTCTATCCTGTTTACATAGAATATTTTCCAAAATAGACAATTATCTAAGCCATAAAGCAAGTATTCAAAAATTTAAAGTATTAAAAACATAAAATAATTATTCTCTTATCAAACAGAGTTAAATTAGAAACATCAACAGAAGAAAATTTGGTAAACACACAGATATTTGGAAATTTTAAAAAGTTATAATTTAAAATTTATCACTTAGAAATTTAATCATGTCAAAAACCATGGTCCAAAGAAACCTTTAAACAGGGAAATTAGATATGTTCTTTTATGAAAACTAAAACATAACAATGGTTATGGGATGTAGCTAAATTGGTGATCAGAGGAAACTTATAGATTGAATTGCCTATCTTCGAAAAAAAGAAAACTTTAAAATCTAAGAATTTACCTTTAAAACATAAAGCATAAGGGTATCAAATGGAAGATAAACAGAAGACAATAGTAAATTTGAGAGTCGAATTTTTTGTAACATAAAAGAGAAAAGCAGTAGAGAAAAATTAATGAACCATCCAGTGCAATTATAAGCAATACTTATACAGATTATAAGAAAACACTAAGCAAAATATTTGCCAACAAATGTAGTAAGTTAGATGAAATGGCGAAATTCCATTATGTCTCATATTACCAGAACTGACTCAAGAAGAAATATAAAATTTAAATAGATCTAACAAATGAAAACATTAAATCTGTAATGAAAACCTTCCATAAAAAAAAGCCATGGTGATGGAAGATTTGACTTTGGTGAGAACACAATGCAATAGACTGATGATGCCTCATAGGATTGTACACTTGAAATTTACAGGGATGAGAAAAAGTAGGTTTATAGTTGTTTGTATGGGAAAATATATAATACAAGAATAAATAATAATGCAAGAAAAAAACTGTGTTTCCCTGCTTATAACTGTAAAATCTACTTATGCAACTGCCATATATAATTGTATTAATGTCACCAAAATAAATTTAATTAAATTTTTAAAAGTCCAGACCCAGATGTCTTTACTGGTAAATTTTATTAAACATTTAAAGGAGAGCCCTGGCTGGTGTGGCTGAGTTGAGCATCCTCTCATACACCCAAGGGTTGCAGGTTTGGTTCCCCATTGGGATACATGCCCAGGTTGCAAGCACCATCCCCAGTAGGGGGAGTGCAGAAGGCAGCCAATCAATGTTGATGTTTCTCTCTAATTGATGTTTGTCTTTCTCTCCCTCCACCTTCCTCTCTTGCTAAAATCAATAAAAACACATTAAAAAATAAACATTTAAAGGAGAAATAATACCAATCTTGCCAAAAATCTTTCACAAAATACAGCAGGAAGGAATACTTCCCAAGTCATTCTATGAGGCCACTATTGCCCTTATCAAAGCCAAGTATAGATAACACAAGCAAAGTAAACCACAAATCAATACCCCTCATAAATATAGATGCAAAGTCATCAACAAAATATTAGAAACCCCAACCTAGCAACATATTGAAAATATTCACTAAATTCAGGTGAGCTTTTGTTTAAATCCAATCCAGAATCAATGTGATTCATCATTTAGATAATCAGTTGTATAAATATGAATCATATACATCAACAGATGCAGTAAAAGGTTCAACAATGTTCAAAACCCATTGTGATAAAACCTCTTAACTAACATGAAATAGAAATATTTTTTCTAAACCAGAAAAGGCTATCTATGACAAATCTACTCAGTAGTGCAAGACTGAATGCTTTCCCTTTAAGTTCAGAAAAAAGAAAACTGCTCTCACCTCTTCAGTTCAACATAGTACTGGAAATTCTACCCCTACAATTAAGCAAGAAAACAAATATAACAAAATTGTACAGAAAGAGGTAAAACTGCCCATATTCATAGCCAATAAAATGTTACTTACATAGAATTCTACGGAATACACACATACACACACACATAAATACATTAATGCAAATATGAGAGTAAGGTAACAGGATAAAACATCAACATATGAAAAATAAATTGTGTTTTTGTATATGAACAATGATAATTCAAAACTGAAATCAAGAATACAATGACAAGAAATATATGAGTAAATATATATATGAATAAATTTCATAAAAATATATCTCACTGTGGTTTTTATCTTTATCTTTTAAACTTTATTGATGTCTAATTGACAGATCAAATTGTAAGATATTAAAATGCATATCATGATTATTGATTTAATAGTGATTATACATTTGAAAGGATTCCTCCTATTCTAGTTAATTAAAACAACCATCATTTCGTGTGTGTGTGTGTGTGTGTGTGTGTGTGTGTATATGTATATATATATAGTTTTACCAATGTTGTTTGGTGAGAACAAATAAGTTATTTCTTAACAAATTTCAGTTACACAGTACAGTGTTATCAGTTATACTCACTATGTTATACATTAGATCCTCAGACCTTGTTGCCCTTAGACTGAAAGTGTGTACCCTTTCATCAGCCTCTTCCTATTTTCCCACCCTACTCCCAGCCCGTGGCCACCACTTCTCTACTATCTGTTTCTATGTGTTAGACTTTTTTTTTCTCTTAGGAATCCACATATGTCCTGCTATACAGTATTTATCATTCTCTGTTTGACTTTCTTCACTTAGCATAATGCCTTCAAGTTCCAGCCATGATGTTGCAAATGGCAGGATTGCCTTCTTTCTCGTGTCTGAATAATATTTCTGTGTCTCTCTGTGTGTATATATATATGTACCACATTTTTATCCATTCATCTATTGATATGGAGACCTAGATTGTCTCCTTATCTTGATTGTTGTAAAAAATGCTGCAATAAATATGATAATACTGATATTTTGTCAAGATAATTTTATTTCCTCATTTCCTTTGGATATATACACAGAAGAGGGATTGCTAGATCATATGATACTTTAATTTTTGTGAAACCTCAAAATTGTGGCTGCACCAATTTACATTCCCACCAACAGAGCACAAGTTGCCTTTCTTTCACATCTTCCCCAATACTTATCTCTTGTCCTCTTGATAATAGGCTTTATAACAAGTATGTGGTGATATATATTTGTGGTTTTGATATGCATTTTCCCTGATTATAAGTGATGTTGGGCATCTTTTCATGTACTTCTTGGCCATTTGTATGTCTTCCCATTTTATAAAAATTCAGGTTGTTGTTGAGTTGTATGAGTTTATTAATTATGTACCTTGGGTATTAACCTCTTATACAGTGTATGGTTTGCAAATATTTTCTCCCATTCTGTAGACTGACTTTCCTTCCTCTTTTCCTTCCTTCCTTCCTTCCTTCCTTCCTTCCTTCCTTCCTTCCTTCCTTCCTTCCTTCCTTCCTTTCTCTGCCTCTCTCTTCCTTCCTCTCCCTTCCCTCCCTTTCGCCTCCCTCTCTTCTTTTCTGTCTACTTGACTGCCTTTCAATTTTACTTAACTTTTTAACTTAAATACTGCCTAAAAATACGTGTTTCCAATGTTATCCCTCCCTCCCTTCCTTCCTTCCTTCCTTCCTTCCTTCCTTCCTTCCTTCCTTTTCCTGTGTGGAAGCTATTTAGTTTGATGTGGTGTCACTGATATTTGCCTTTGCTGCTTGTGCATTTAATTTCTTTTTTAAAAAATTCTGTATTGTTTAAAGTATTACATATGGCTCCTTTTTCCCCATTGACCTCTCCCCAACCATTCCCACCCCCCAGCACATGCCCTCACCCCTACTCTCTGTGTCCATGGGTTATGCTTATATGTATGCATACAAGTCCTTTGGTTGATCTCTTACTCCCCCTCCCCTCCCCTGCTTTCCCTCTGAGGTTGGATGGTCTGTTCGAAGCTTATATGGCCAGTCAGTCCCAGAAAGCGATACAGCACCACCCCGACCTAAAGCCCTGTCAGAATCAGTGCATTTAATATCTTACCTAAAACTCATTGCCAAGATCAATGTCATGGAGCTTCTTCTTGGTTTTCTTCTAAGTTTTTATATTTTTATGCCTTATGTTTATCTTTAATCCCTTTCAAGTCAATTTTTGTGAGTGGTGTAAGATGGGGGCCATTTTCTTTCTCTCTTTTCTTTTTTTTTTTAGGTTGAGTACTTTCTATTAATCTATTTTCAAATTCCCTGATTATTTCTTAAGTCATCTTCACTCTCATATTAAATCCATCCAGTAAATTCTTTATATCAGACACTTTCTATTAGTCACGTAGTCAGAAGGCCAACCAGATGCAAGAGGAGGAGAAAGAGCCACCTGTCAGTAGGGAGGATGGCAAGAAACGTGTGGCCATCTTTCATTTACCCCACTTGATACTGAACTAGCTTCTATCTAACCTGTCTCAAATGTCTGTCTGCTCAACTCGCTGCCTTCTTATACAAGCCTTTATCTCCCAGCGTGAATGAACTTCCCATCTCAATGTTATTCCATGGCCTTCTCTACACATTTTAGTATTTATCACATTGTCCTGCAATTATAAGACCTGTTGTCTTCCTCACTAACTGATAATAATAAGACAATTCATTAAAATAGGATAAATGATTTGAACTATATTTTCACAAAGTAAGATATTTGAATGGCCAATAATATGCAAATGAGTGATGCATAACATCATTAACCATTAGGAACAGGCAGATTTAAACCACAGGATATCACTTCATTGCATTTAAAATATTGAGCCATAAAAAAATAAAATAAAATAAAATATTGAGCCATACAAAGTGCTAGTGAGGATATGTAGCAACTGAAACTTACATAAGTTCCTGATGGAAATGTCAGGACCACTTAGGAAAATCATTTGACAGCTTCTTAAAAATTTAAACATATATACCATAGGACTCAGAAATTCCACGCAGGTATTTACTCAAGAGAAAGGAAAACATACATCATCTCAAAGACTTCTACATCAATATTCAGAACAACTTTGTTTATAAGAACTAAACTGTGAAAACTACCTAAAGTTTTGTCTATATATGAATGAATAAATTATGATTGTGTTTAATATTGAAAGTATTCAACAAGAATAGGGAAGAAATTACTACTACATAAAAGCCATGGATATTTTTTTTTAAAATTACACTGAGCCAAAGAATAAAAAATAGATAATAATAACAGCATATTATTTTATGTATATGAAGCTATAGAAATGAAAACACCCACTATAGTGACAGATATCAAATCTTACATGCAAATATAAACCACAAGATATCAGTTCATTGCATTTAAAATATTGAGCCATAAAAAATAAAATAATAAAATAAAATATTGAGCCATACGAAGTGCTAGTGAGGATATCTAGCAACTGAAACTTACATAAACTTCTGATGGAAATGTCAGGACCACTTAGGAAAATCATTTGACAGCTTCTTAAACATTTAAACATATGGCCTAATGGTTGCATCTATGAGTAAGGTTCTTAGCATGATTACATGGGTCTCTTTTATATTAAAAGTCATAAAAATACAAAATAGATGAATATATTGCTAAATGATACCTGGATTAAAAACATGTGGAGAAAAAATAAAGTGAGAGTAATGAAGACTGGTTCTTTTTCATCAGAAGTGAGGGTGTTCCATAGTCATTCATCTGAAAACTTTCTGTTTCTGAAAACTAGGTTCTTCATTATAGAAATGTTTTTCTCATACTGAGCAAATATTTATTAAACGCCTATTCTGTGAGATGCTACCCCATACATTATATCATTGAATGATTGCATTCTCTCACAGGGTTAGTTATTATCACTTAAAAATACACATGGAAAAACTGAGTGCTCAGTGTAAATAAGAGACCCAAACGCAGACACCTCATTCAAAGCTGGCAAGTGGTTAATTCCAAGAACTGTGGTAAGTCTACCACCTCCTCGCCCACATGGAATCTGATGTTACAAAGAAGGTGGGCTCTACGGTGCTCTGCTGAGAAAGCGCTGTGTGTTTTACGTGAGCCAGCTGGGTCCTGCATTTATGAGGAGAGGAACCAGAGTCAAAATTTGTATGAAGCAGCTTGGAGATGTGAATTTAGAGTCTGTTGTACTGTTTTTAGTGCTTTGAAGATGAGGAGAGTTATGTCATATAATCTGTGAATCATAATATGTAATTGTCTCCACAATAAACCTAGTTTCCTTCCTCAGTCCTGCTCCACTATTACTGACCTCCCTTTAATCGTTAGCAGAAAGTGCAGAGGCCAACTCACACGTACTGGGTACACACGGTGAATTCAGCCCTAGGACATAGGCTAATCGTCAACCTAGCTTTATTCACTCTATATGGCACTATGCACACTTGGGTATTCCTAATATATGTTAAGGAATACAATATAATAAACACACAAGAAGAGTAATTCATGCTCTGTTGTATCTGCTTTCTGAAATATATATTAATAAACCATTAAAAGCAAGGTACAGCACACAGTTCATTTTAATGCTCTTATAAATATGGATATTCCTTTTAATTTTTTAAAACAACACTTTAACTTTCAGCAGCCACTATCTTCCCAACAGGAAAAACAACCCAAACAGAATGAAGCAAATGCATGAAATAAATTTAGTTTTTTAAATGCTAAGATTTTTTTTACATGATGACTTCCACTGTTTCTAAAACTGTCTGGTGAAAGTTTAAATTTCATAGGCTTTGAAATAATAATTTTATTATTAATAATTATAAATTTGTTTAATTTATATGTTAAATGAAGCAGTTAAATTAAGTATGGAGTCTTTAAAGGGGGGGGGGGCGCATCCTCATCTAAAAACATCCCTGCACAGAGTGTATGGAGTCTTAGAAATGGAGATTAATCCTCATCTAAAAAAATTCCTTACCAAAAGGAGGTCAACACTGCTACAGAAAGTCAAAACAATAAGTCATACTTAAAGTTGGAAAGCTGCTTTATTTGTGAGTCAGTGCTTTCCACAAATATCCATGCAGTGTTGACTATAATGGTGAACTCTTTTTACTAATATATTTTTATTGATTTCAGAGAGGAAGGGAGAAGGAGAGATAGAAATATCAATGATGAGAGAAAATCATTGATTGGCTGCCTCCTGGGGATCAAGCCTGCAACCCAGGCATGTGCCCTTGACCGAAATCGAACCCGGGACCCTTCAGTCCATAAGCCGACACTCTATCCACTGAGCCAAACTGGGTAGGGCAATGGTGAACTCTTCTTTGAATATTTTGGCAAGTACCTGCCATGAAAGGGCTTGCCATGGCTGCCATAATCAAGGTGCAACTTGAAGAAGCCACTGGGAACATAGTATACCCCTCTACATTACAGTTAGATTTCCTAGAACATTTAGACAGCCTTGATTGAATGAATCCAAGCCAGACAATGTAAACAGGGTTTTTGATGTTGGGTAAATGCTATGATCCACTGCATGTGAGTCAAAATAATGGACTTCAAATTCTGCTTTTGTCACTTGCCAGCTATTTGACTGTTCTTTCAGCATATAAAAAAAAATAAGAGTCATATGCAACCAACTACAAGGCTGTTTAAAGATTAAGTAAAATGATATCTTAAAATATTTGTGAAAGCATCAGAATACTACAGGCAAAGTATTTAATGTCCTAGGGATGTTTCTGTCGTTCATTTATTGTTTACCTGTATGATCTCTTTTGCTGTCACAAGATCTGGTTTTTCTATGCCTAAGGATTTGCTCATTTGTGTCTTCACCTCTTCTACTCACTACTCTCTGAGTACCTATTCCTTTCTTTTTAACTTGTTAAAATCTCAACTCATCTGCAAGAGTGCACCCTAGCTTGTACTCCTGCCCAAAGCCATCACAGCCCATGGGAACCACAGTGGTATGCCTGTGCTCTAAATGTACGGCTCTGATTTGAGGCCTTTAACATTTACAAGATATGTCAGTGCATTTTCCCTCTAATTAAACAATTAATGCTTAGAGATGTGACTCCAGTAGGGGATGCACAATAATAAAGTAGATAGATTTATCATAGGAAATGTGTCAGTGGGACAATTTCAGCATATCATCCTCTCATATCATTTCCCTCCCATAACCAATTAATGGGTAGTGGAGCACATGGTACTAGCCTGTGCTAGTAAGTGCTGACGTAAGTGATGAGAATTGGAATAGAACATTTATTCAATTGAGCCAACCAGGAATCTGTACACTCAAGTGGAGCACACATAAGTGATCTTCAGAGAGAAAAAGAATGAATATAACATACAGGAACAATAAAAGGGAAGAAAAACACCTGTTGCCAAGAGGAAGGGAGATGAAGGGGTAATATTTTGGGGGGGGGGCTATGAAATCCTTAAATATACATTCAATACACCCTCCTATACACTTTCATCATATCCTTTATAGCCCATTTTAGCTTCATTACCTTGAGCTAAATAATACATAGCTAAGAAATTTTTGAAATACATTCTTTATATAAACTGAAACATGTAAGGTCGCATCTCAGCATTAATTATTCCTTCAAAGAGCAGCAAGGATGGCTGTCAAACAGCATTCACTCACTTATTCTTTCTTTAATAATAATTTTCAGAATGTTTAGGTACATCACCTATTCAGCTGTGCTGTAAGGCCTAGCTTCCCTTGTCATTAGGTTTGGCGATAAGATTACGTGATAAAGTTGTTGGCAGTGGAATATGAACAGAAGATAGGCATTGATTCTATGCCTGCACTGTGAAGCAGTGAGAATGCTCCCCCACACTTTCCCCTTCCAAGAAGCTAATACAGGCAGGTGCCTAGAATATAGCTTTGGCCATGCAGACAAATACAACTCTTCAGGGGATAACAGAGAAATTAGATGGAAGGAACTTGAGGGCCTCAATGACCTAAGAGAGGAGAGGTGTCCACTGACTTGGAATACTCATTAGGACTCTTTATTTTGTGTGTGTGGGGGGGGGACATTATAGATAAAAATATAGATATGTATTTAGACATATAGATATAAATAGATATATCCTTTAGGTCTTATTGCCTCCTGGAAATATTATGGTGTTCAGAAAGAAATTCCTAGCATTCCTCATCAAATCTATAACACCAGGAGACAAAATGAAATTGTAGAGGGGTTGATGTTGGAAGCATGCTCTATGATTGAACAGAGAGGCCTAGTAGTTGAGGAGCTAATAAGATCAGTATGTCCCCTTACCTGATTTGCCTCATGTGCTACAAATTGTATTATATCAGCTTCACTTGCACAAACATTCTAGTTTCGGTTTTCTCTTCCCAAATAGAAAGCTTGTGGACAATTTCATACACATTTTTTCCACACGTTTCTCTACCAACCTCTTAAGTCCCTACACATACAGGATATTTAGATTATTCCCTACTCTATCCTTTACCTAACCCCGTGGTTGGCAAACCACGGCTCGCGAGCCACATGCGGCTCTTTGGCCCCTTGACTGTGTCTCTTCCACAAAATACCACGTGTGGGCGCGCACGTACAGTGCGATTGAAACTTCGTGGCCCATGCACAGTCGGTATTTTGTAGAAGAGCCGGTATTTTGTGGAAGAGCCACACTCAAGGGGCCAAAGAGCCGCATGTGGCTCACGAGCCACGGTTTGCCGAGCTGCAGTTTGCCAACCACTGACCTAACCCATTCCTTACCTCTACTTATGCTCTGTTAGCCAAAGGGAGGCAATGGTATGAGGTTTGTGGGAGAAAAGAGAGAGCAGTCAGGATATTTTTTCCAATAGTGTTCCTGCTTAGCCATTGCATTTCTTACATAGATGCCCCCTTTTTTGAAATCAGCTTCTGCTATGTGGCCCGAATTTATAGTTCCATTACTACTGGTTGCCAACTACTTTATTTGTCTCCTTCATGCCTTCAATCATAGTAATGGTAAGAGCTTATCTCTATGGTTAGTTTTTTTGTACCTCATCATTCCTTGGTTGTTTTTTTTCCTTTGAAACCCAAACAGACCTCTCTATATAGTCCCGCCATTAATGCTTCTTTAACTGAACCATCTGTTTTTTGCTTCTATAATATATTACTCCATAATACATATGAGGAAACGTAAGTACAAATAGATCAACATCCAATTTCTCTTAATAAATTATGTAATAAGGGTCTGAATCCAGGCAATCTAATGTAGTGTCTGTGTACCCAAAAGTTCCCCTGTATTTCAGTTTATGGAGACTCATTGTTAAGGGCATTCCAAATGTATAGGACAAATGAGGCATCCTTTATTCTTGTGCCAC
>NW_005353475.1:56189-73795 GCF_000412655.1 Myotis brandtii | reverse complement strand
ATATTATATGCTCATCCAGCAGCTTTATGAGTTTGATTTGTTTTGTTTTGTTATTCTACCTTTAGAAGAATGCAGATGATGGTACATTCTAAGGGTATGCTACTCCTGTAGGTCTTGTGTCTGCATTTTAAAATACTGCATAGAATAATATTCCAAAATGTGTCAGTATATATGCTCATCCAGCAGCTTTATGAGTTTGATTTGTTTTGTTTTGTTATTCTACCTTTAGAAGAATGCACTAGATGGTACATTCTAAGGGTATGCTACTCCTGTAGGTCTTGTGTCTGCATTTTAAAATACTGCATAGAATAATATTCCAAATGTATGTGTCAGTCCTGTGAGTTTGGTTAATGGTTATCTGGCCCTGTAGGGAAGAGCTGCTTTGAAAAATCTGAGGAAATTGTATTTTTCAACCTGTAAGACTGAATGGCAACCATTTTACTATAGAGAGAAAATCTCTTTTTCAATTTAAACATTGGAAGGAAAGGGTGAATAGGAAGACAGTATTCTCTACAATTAGCTAAGAAACATGTGAAAGAACTAGCTTAGAGAAATATGTCTTAGAAGATATCAATTATCAGCATCATCCAGAGAAAGCACTTATAAAGCCACTGTCTGTATGCCAGTTTCGCCTAGTCACTCAAGCTAATCGATTCAGCTCTCAAAGGATTCAGACTTTAGAGCCTAGCGTAGAATTTGTCATAAAAAATATACAAACATCCAAGCATGAGTATTGGAGCCAGCTTGATAGTAATAAATCTCAGGGTAAAATAAGAAATTGCCATCCTGGTCCGTAAGCAAATCTCTTGTGAGTCTGATCAAGTCACCCCCTGAGGGAGCTATCTTGATAGGTACATGTGTTTTTCCCCTAATCCTAAAAAGCTGAAGCCCAAGTCCTGCACCCCCGTATGCCATAGATTCTCTGAGAGGCTTGGTCTAAGAACCTTAGTCCATCTAATTCTGACCCCTGTGTACTGACTGTAAGTAGTTCTTAAGAGACTGGACATTGTAATCAGAAAAGCCCAGCTTGACTTTTGTTCCTGCTACTGCCCAGCTGTGTGACATTGGAGGCAGCTTAGTTTGTCAAAGGGGGATAGCAATGCCTGTTTCTCAGAGTTATGGTGACGAGGGAATGAAATGGTATCTGTATCTGTGCATGAACTGCTTATAGCAGCTATTATTATTATTGCCATTAGAATTGATGAGCACGATTTAAACCTGTCTGTGATTCCTAGGAGTAACTGCAGAATCTTGTAATCTTGGATTAGCATTATGACTAGTAATCATCATTTTACTCCAGATGAGTACACGAACAACTGCATGGAGATCTACAGTTAATAAATGTTAGATTTACATGCTTTTATGAAACTTTTAATGGTGAGAGAAAAGTTATTACTAATATATTTGATCACCAGATAATGGACAGAAATGCTAAAAAATAAATACATATTTCAAAAATATTTCAGTGTAAGAGTAGTTTCAAGATTTAGGTTGGGAAATTTTCTTAAAACTGTAGCAGATATATTTGAGCTGTTTTAATTGCAAATGCTTAAATTTTAGTAGGAGATCTATAAAAGACATTTCCTTATTGAACAAGTATGTATTGTTATTACATACTAAACAATGTCTAGAATCTGTGTATATAAAGAGTATTAGGGGCGAGGGGACAAGGGCAAGTGCCGGGGGGTAGGGAAGGCCGGGGGGAGGTCAGTGGGGGAAAAAAAGAGAGACATATATACTACTATTTGTAATACCTTAAACAATAAAAAAAGAGTAATAGGAGAAAAATGTCTATTCTTAAGGAGCTTATATTAAAATACATTTAATCTTCAACTTTGGTTATTTTTCTTACACTATGATTTATACATAAGACATAAGAACTTGTATTAAGCCCTGACCGGTTTGGCTCAGTGGATAGAGCGTCGGCCTGCGGATTCAGGGTCCTGGGTTCGATTCCTGTCAAGGGCATGTACCTTGGTTGCGGGCACATACCCAGTGGGGAGTGTGCAGGAGGCAGCTGATCGATGTTTCTCTCTCATCGATGTTTCTAACTCTCTATCCCTCTCCCTTCCTCTCTGTAAAAATTCAAAAAAAATATATTTTTTAAAAAGAACTTCTATTAAATGGGAAAAACAGAATTTAAAGAAGTAGAGATTTAATTACATGGGGATTATGAGATATACATACCTATATATCTATATTCTAACCTATTATAGAAATGAAAGGCATGGAATCTGATAAAATTATTTTACCAGACCTGGATATGAGTTGGCTTGGCAATGCATATGTGGCCAGGAGAGAAAAATAGAGCCCTATGGAAGAGAAAACAGTTAGCCAAGAAGAAGAATACTGCATGGAGTATTTGAAGACCTGAAAGAAGTGTAGAATACAAAATAAAAGTAGGTAGCATGCGTTTGAGGAGATAGGTAGTGGCAGATTATATGGTGTTTTGGGAAGAATAGGCTCACAAGACACAATTTGCTATAGGAAGACAAGGTCATGGTCTGAATAGGATTATGGTGATTCAATATGTTGACAGACTGGGCATTGTAATCAGAAAAACTCAGCTTGACTTTGGATCCTGCTCCTGCCCAGCTGTGGGACATTGGAGGCAGCTTAGTTGACAGACTTACATGAATGGTTATAGAAAGTGGATAATTGTAGGAATAAAATATTTCCTATGGAGACCATGTTTACTAGTAATTCCTGTGACTATAGATTAGATATTTAAAAACTACTATCTCTTAAATTGTAAATAAAAACAAAGTCATTTGTTTATTGGTCTCTTGGAAAATACAAATGGAGTTGAATTCTTATATTTTAAATTATTGTAAAATGTAAAAGTGAGAGATAATACTGAAAATGTAGGAAAGATTATAACTCTAAAATCATCCACTGCAGAAACCAAAGGAAGAGTACAGAATGCAGTTTGGCATCTAGAGTAGAATTCCAGAAGATGAGGCTTCTGTACCATAGGCTAGGAATCAGCATCAGAAGGCAGCCGTGAGGGAAACTCGGGGCTGATGAAGACACATCAGTTATATGCCCTCCCAAGACTGAAGTTGACAGTGAGAAAATAAAATCAAGAATTAGCAGTGCCAAAAGCTGAATTGGCAATATACCTCAGGGACTAAAATATCTGCTGAAAAATCCATATTTGTTTATAAGTTTTTGCATGTGTTTGGAAATGCACTAAACCACATCACCTATATATTTTTGCAAAAGGAGAAACCGTAGCATGGCTTCCAGGCTATGATTAAAGTAAAGTAGAACTGTATTCTAGTGTTGAGAGCTATCTTACTTTTCCTACTGTAAGAAAAAGTCCCTTCAATTAGAATTTTAGCATTCATTGTAAATGACTATATCTCTTATAAATGCCAACATATTATGCCTTGAACTGGGCTTAATTCTCAGACCTACTAGACAAAATATCATAGATTTTGAATGTTCCAAAATTGGTGAATGACATTCCACAGAACTTATCAAATCTTATTAATATGAGATGTATTGTTTTAATATGAGTGAGGGAAAAAAAGATCCAAAGCAGTTCTCTTAAAATGATTGCTCAAGTTCACTTACAAAAAAATCCCTAAATTGTCATAGTCCAGCTGTCATCTGCAAAAAGTTAAGTCTGCCTGGGATAGTAATGACAAAGCTACACGGAGGTACACAAATCTGCCTCCAGAATGATTGACTACTGAGGAGATCAATGAATTTAGTCAGTAACTAAATGTTTAAAACACATACCCCAATTATATTATGCATTGATATGGATGTATATGTAAGTGTAATTAAATATGTTTAGAGAAAGTCTCAGAGCTGATCACGGGATTTTCTAAACTGAAAATATTCTAAAGTAACTTAAATTATTAGAAATCACAAGAAAAGCCTTTTCAGGTGTTTTTAAATAATTCATAATGTCTTTGAAGTAAAGTCTGTCATTTACATTTAAATGAACGCCTGTCCGTGGCCTTAGTTCTCCAGGTGGCCAGGAGGGTGTCATGACAGCCGTAAAATCCTCTCATCAGCTACATGTGAGACCAGTCTCCCTATTTTCTTATTCCAGGGCCAGAGCACTCCAAAGCAGGTCTGAGATAGATGACTTAAAAAAGGAAAGAGAGACAGAGACAGAGGCAAAAGGAGACAGAGCCACGGGGGAACAGAAAGAATATAGCAACATGTGCATATACATAGTCTAACATAAGTAATAAAGAATCCTATATAATAAAAGGCTAATATGCAAATAGACCAAATGGCGGAACAACTGAACAACCAGTCACCATGACCTGCGCTGACCACCAAGGGGCACGTGCAGAACATGGTGGGCGTTGGCAGCAGGAGGCAGAGTGCGGAACATGGCGTGCATCAGCCACAGTGGGATGATGGAGCAGGTGAGCAGGGGCGCCAGATCAAGGCAGAGCTCTGGTCACTGTAATCAGGGCAAGCCTCTGGTGGTTACTAAAAATTCTTTGCTCCCACACAATGTGGTCCCGCCCAGTGCTCGCACCTGCTGCCGACCCCACTCACACCGGAAGCCAACACCAGCTCTGCTCATGCCCGCAGCTAGTGCTGGAGCTGCCGCTTGCACCTGCTTCTCCACCTCCCCCTGCTCCTGAGGGGTGATTGGGGCCAGCAGCCACCACTCACACCCACTGCCAACAACAGCCCCACTCGCAACCATTGCTGACACCGGCCCCGGCCAGTCCCGATCACTTGGCGCCATTAGTGGATGCGAGCAGCGGCTGTTGCCCTGATCACCCCTCAGGAGCAGGGGGAGGTGGAGAAGCCCTCAGGGGCGATCGGGGCTGGCAGCCACAGCTTGCACCTGCTGATAGCGCTGGCCCCACTCACACCCACTGCTGGCACTGGCCCCAATCGCTCCATGCTGTCAGCGGGAGCAAGCAGGGCTGGCACCGTCAGCGCATGGGAGTGGTGGCAGTGGGAGTAGGGCTGCCTGGCAGATGGGACCGGGGGACGTGGTGGGAGGGGCTGGGCGGAGGCACGGAGGATGGTCTGAGACCTGCCCCTGTGCCCACCACAGCCTGGTGTCCCACAGTTCCTTTCAATGTGCACTAATTTGTGCAATGGGTCCCTAGAAGCTTATAAAGAAATTAAAGAGCCCTATTCTACCTTTCCCCTACCATTCTGCCTGTTTCTCATAGGCACTCACTTTTATCAGATTGAATTTTTAATTCTTCTGATTCTTCCTCCAGGTTTCTAAACATTTTTAAATTTTAGACATTAACTATTTCCTTCCTAGTTTAAAATAAGTCAAAATTTGACTACCTGGTTCTTCGGCCATTTGTCTTCCTTCAACTATAGCTATTTTCTGAGTCATACTGTTGACTATAATTTTCTTTTAAAAAATATTGTTAGCATTTCTGTTTTCCACAGGAACAAGGAAGTAGCCTTGAGCTGATTCTCTACTCCTTCATCTAAAACATTAGATAACAACAATGGGAATGAAAACAAACCCCTACAGTTTACCCCATGAGTGAGACAGAAGCAGGGAATTCCAGAAAATTCCCACTAAGATGTAAGCGAGCAGGAAGGAGGGGGATCTCCAAACCTAACATAATTATTGCAAACTAGAGGCCCAGTGCATGAAATTTGTGCACTGGGTGGGGGTGTCCCTCAGCCCAGCCTGTACCCTCTCCAATCTGAGAACCCTTGGGGGATTTCCAACTGCCAGTTTAGGCCTGATCCCACACAGGAATCAGGCCTAAACTGGCAGTCGGACATCTCTCTCATAATCTAGGACTGCTGGCTCCTAACCATTCTCCTGCCTGCCTGCCTGATTGCCCCTAACCTGCTTCTGCCTGCCAGCTTGATCACCTTCTAACCACTCCCCTGCCAGCCTGATTGACACCTAACTGCTCCCCTGTAGGTCGGATTGCCCTCAATGCCCTCTCCTGCTCGCCCTATCGCCCCCAACTGCCCTCCCCTGCAGGCCTGTCCCACCCAACTGCCTTCCCCTGCCAGCCTGATCGCCCCAACTGCTCTCCCCTGCCAGCTATCATGTGACAACATGGGGGTGGCCATCTTGTGGCAGCCATCTTGTGATGACAGGGCAGCCATCTTGTGGTGACGTGGGGGCGACCATCTTGTGATGACATGGGGGCTGCCCGATCACCCCCAACTGCCTTCCCCTGCAGGCCTGTCCCCCCGAACTGCTCTCCCCTGCCAGCCATCATGTGACAATATGGGGGTGGCCATCTTGTGGCAGCCATCTTGTGATGACGTGGGTGTGGCCATCTTGTGATGACAGGGGGCTGCCATCTTGTGGTGACATGGGAGCGGCCATCTTGTGATGACATGAGGGTGGCATCTTGTGATGGTGTGAGGGTCAATTTGCATATTACCTCTTTATTATATAGGATAACTGTGACAGTGTGACAGGAACTCGGGGGGAAATTGAGGAGCTCAAACAGAAGGAGATTAGCTGTGGTCAGATAACCCCACAACTAGGACTAACACCCCCTAACCCCAAATGTGAGCATCCCACTTCCACCCACAGGAAAAACTGATTTAATAAATTCTGAGTACAGAAGGACACCAAAGTAATGCCAGAAATGGCTAAGGGAAAAGACATGATAAGGTGCAGAAAAGGTAATGTGAGAGGGCCTTATATTAAAGAAATTGCACATCCTGGGAGCAATGAAAAAAGTTCTTGAGCTGTTTAAATGTATCCCCTTCTCCTCAAGGGACCCAGGTAATTTAAAAAGTGTAAATATGAATTATTTAAATATTATACTGAGTTAAAAAGATTTCTGATTATATAAAATATTTTTAAATATTGAAGATATCAGATTTTCAGCAAGAAAAACAGGAATTACCAGCAAAGAAATTCAGACAGTGAGAATATTTTGAACTTTGAACATATAATCATACTGGTAAAATATAAACTTATATCAAGTAAACGTTAAAGATAAAATTAATGGATTATAGTTCCAAAACATATTAATCACCTTGTCTTGATAAAAATAAAAAGCAAACACCTACATGTTGCTGTCACAGTAATGTGACATATTTCCCGTGCTCACGTCTTCCTTAAATGGTTCAGTGATCTTCACATATTTATGCTCATTAGAAAATTTACTTCAAATTTTATTCTGTCTTTACTCATAACTGGTCAAAGAAGATTTGCTGACAATTTTAATATTGAATTTTTTTTACCATAAAGCAGCACATATGCAAATTAATGGGAAAATCTTATAAAATGAGTTAAGCAGAGATTTCTAAAATTCCCATTTCATGATAAATTCCAGAAATTGCTAGTAGAGCAGTGTCTTTATCTGTCAATGACCTGCTTCTCCTTGGATCGATTCCATTGGCTTTTCTATATTTCCACAGTCTAATACAATGATGGCGAACCTATGACACGTGTGTCAGATGTGACACATGAACTCATTTTTTTTATTGATTTTTCTTTGTTAAATGGCATTTAAATATATAAAATAAATATCAAAAATATAAGTCTTTGTTTTACTATGGTTGCAAATATCAAAAAATTTCTATGTGTGACACGGCACCAACCTGTGACACGCGTGTCAGAGGTGACACGTGAACTCATTTTTTTGGTTGATTTTTCTTTGTTAAATGGCATTTAAATATATAAAATAAATATCAAAAATATAAGTCTTTGTTTTACTATGGTTGCAAATATCAAAAAATTTCTATGTGTGACACGGCACCAGAGTTAAGTTAGGGTTTTTCAAAATGCTGACACGCCGAGCTCAAAAGGTTCTCCATCACTGGTATAATATATATAACCTGGCAATTAAAAAAACGTTTGAAATACTCTTATTCTGAAAAAAAACAACAAAAAAGCTGGAGAAAATGGCCAAATGATAGAAAACATTGAGATCACTTGAATTGTTGCTTTGGAATAAATATATAGTTTTGGAAACAAGTGTGTTTGGAGACAAGTGTGTTCAACATGCCCCTGACGGGAATCGAACCTGGGACCCTTGAGTCCGCAGGCCAACTCTCTATCCACTGAGCCAAACCGGTTGGGCTGAAATACTCTTATTCTGAAAAAAATAACAACACAATATCTGCTTTCAATCTTCAGAAGCAGTTTTCAAGCTTAATATCCTATATAATAAAAGCCCAGCAACTGAAACGGTGGAATAACCAGAATGACAACGGCCCCTCATCCTGGCTGGCCCCGCTCAAAAGCTGGAGAAAATGGCCAAATGATAGAAAACATTGAGATCATTTGAATTGTTGCTTTGGAATAAATATATAGTTTTGGAAACAAGTGTGTTTGGAGACAAGTGTGTTCATTTTTTTTTGTATCCTTATTTGAAATGTGATTCTTAGTTTGTATATGGAAATTACACTTTCTTATATGTTGTTGTTACTTACATTGAAAAATTAATGGTCTTCTACACAGTATCTGCTTTCAATCTTCAGAAGCAGTTTTCAAGCTTAATATCCTATATAATAAAAGCCCAGCAACCGAAACGGTGGAATGACCAGAATGACAATGGCCGCTCGTCCTGGCTGGCCCCGCCCCCCAGAGAGTGGTTAGGGGTGATCAGGCAGGCAGGCAGAGGTGGTTAGGGGGGATCAAGCAGGCAGGCAGAGTGGTTAGTGGTGATCAGGCAGGCAAGTGGTTAGGGGTGGTGAGGCAGGCAGGCAGGTGAGTGGTTAGGGGTGATCAGGCCAGCAGGCAGAGGCGGTTAAGGGCGATCAGGCAGGCAGGCGAGCAGTTAGGTACCAGTGGTCCCAGATTGTGAGAGGGATATCTGACTGCTGGTTTAGGCACAATCCGCAGGGAACCCTATGGGAGCAGGCCTAAGCCAGCAATCGGACATCCTCCAAAAGGTCTTGGATTGCGAGAGGGTGCAGGCCGGGCTGAGGGGACCCCTCCCCCCGTGCAGGAATTTCATGCACAGGCCTCTTTATCCCAGGGGGGAAAAATAATAACTCAGAAATGAAAAATCACATAAAGCAAATCACAAAATCTAGGCAGAATCTTTGGTAGTCACATTATCTTTTGGATAACATAACACATCACAGGCTACAATTAACTTCCCAAAGTTTCTCTTTGCTGTGCAGAGGGATATCTGACTGCTGGTTTAGGCACAATCCGCAGGGAACCCTGTGGGGGCAGGCCTAAGCCAGCAATTGGACATCCTCCAAAAGGTCCTGGATTGCGAGAGGGTGCAGGCCGGGCTGTGGGGACCCCTCCCCCCATGCAGGAATTTCATGCACCCAGGCCTCTTTATCCCAGGGGGGAAAAATAATGAAATGTAAAATCACATAAAGCAAATCACAAAATCTAGGCAGAATCTTTGGTATTCACATTATCTTTTGGATAACATAATACGTCACAGGTTACAATTAACTTCCCAAAGTTTCTCTTTGCTGTGCGCACAGCTCAACAATGAGCAGCTTTTGTGGGGAAATCTTTCTGCATTTAGACCAGTATTCTGCAGCGTGGTCACATGGCAGAAGGAACAGAACTGGAGGAACCCAAGTTCTGCATCTTTGGCTTTGCAATCGCTGTACTCATTGTTCATCTGAATTTGTTGTTTACAAACAAGGATATGTGGTACCACTAGGATTAGAGACACAATCTGAACCAGAAGAAAGCTAGCAAATTTTGAACCATTACAAATTTCCTCTTGAAAGCATGATGGGTAGCTGAGCCTGCCTATTCTAGGCTAGTTGTTCAACAGAGTTCTCTAACCTCCAAGTACAAAAGAATGTTTATTAAAGATAATTAATGTATATGTGCTGATATGAAACATATTTTTGTGTGTAATTAAAATTCAACAATACAAGTAATTGTTTACAAATTAGATGAAGAAAAGATTTAGGGGTAATTATTTTTTACAGGCAATATTGAATTTGCTGACTCCTAATGATAATTAAAAGCAGACCAAGTGCTAATAAATGTTATTATTGATTAACATTCCCCTATAGAAAAAGCATTCGTTTGTTGCCTACACCCAAATTTTACCACTCCCACCACACTGCTCTTAGATTTCAACTTATAGGAATTAGAAGAAAACAAAGTTTTACTTCACTCAGTAATTGTGTTGTTTGTAGTAATGTCAGTGTTTTTATTTTTGAAACCGTTTTTATAAGGAAGAATAAAGCAGTTATGCTAATTATGTTATGAATAAATATATTCAAAGAAATGCAATTATAAAATCCAATAGTGAAAATATGTTAATGTTAAAATTAAACTGACAATATTATGAAATATTGTTATCTATCGACTTAAAATATACTCTTAAAGGAATATATCAGTAATAAACACTTCTAGTACCATACTTAAGTCTCTAATAGAGTTACCCACTGAACAGAACCTGGAATTTTCAGAAAGGCCTGATTCTAGTTCTTAAGTAGGGGAAATGAAAAGGAGCCTGCTATAAGTCTGGAAAGCAGAAAGAGGGAAGCATTAAAAGTAATAGGCCCAGGAGTCAGCCTGAATTTATGCCTATTGACCAAACTGTGCTGATGTGAACACTGTAAAAGAAGTAATTGTAATAACAATTGAAACACATGTAATCAATAAAAATGAAAGAGTACATAATATATTTATTTAAAAAGAAATCCAAAAATTTTTTGTAAGCATTAGGGAAACCAATTGAAACATTATGTTTTAAACTGGGAAAGGGAAAATATATATTATATATATTTTTAATAGAGTAGAAGAATGTGGTTTGAGTTTGCTATAAAATAATTGATTCAAATAGAAAATTATTGATCTACAACACCAATTAAATATATTGATTCAGGCAAAGGTTACCAAGTGGTGTTAATAGCAAGACATTTATATGATACCCAAATAATATTATACATATTACAGAAATTATCTTTCATTTATAAGTTATAAAATAAAACTAATAGAGGGGTTAGTATGTCCTAGTCATAAGACAGTGACCTATTTCAGCTTCATTAATGAATGGCCGATCAGATATTCATGTCTCATGCTGTGATGCAGTTTTAATTCTAAAAGCTCTCCTTACACATTAGCATTTACGAGATATTTTAGTTACATTTAATATATGGGCACATAAATATTTTAAAACCATTTCCAGTTTACAAGAGAAGGGAATATGTATAAAGCTACATATGAGCATAATGCCAAGAATATTGCCTTTCATACCATTCGTCACACTTTTATATATCTGTGTATCTCTCTAATTTTCTCCAATAGGTGACCCATTTCATAGAGATTGTGATCATCTTGTTCAATGTCTTACCTCCAAAAACCAAAACAATGTCTGATGATTAGTAAATTAATACATAGCTGTTAAATAAAATGAAATAGAATCCTTAACCTATATATATAGGCTTTATAAGTTTGAGGAAAAATATTTCTGTAACAAGTATTCTCATAAAGAAAATTGCCTTCATAGGAGAAAAACTTCACAGGGAGAGATGGCATCAGGTTCAAGGGCAGAAAGCACGCCTTGGTTTCAGCTGGAACTGCTACTTATTAATTTTGTCAGAGGGCAAATCACTCATGATAGTCATTGATCACAGGATAATATTTTTATCACAGGATTCTGACAGGCCAGAATCAATGTCACATGGCCAAATACAATGTCAGGCTTACACCAGGCACATTCTAGCTCTTAGATCACCGGACCATAGCGATGCAGCTCTAAGTATTTTTCTGCAAGTTCTCTGCTACAAAGTGCATAGCCATTCTAAACAATATGTGTATTTCCAGGGACTGTCTTTATCTGTGAATAACCTCAGTGTAATCCAGTATTAGAACCAGTGAGAGATTTTATCTTTGGTCAACATTCTGGTTAAGATTATTATCTGGGTGCCTGCCCTGCCTGGCTCAGGGATTGACCATCGACCTATGGTTTGATTCACGGTCAGGGCACATGCCAAGGTTAGGGGGTCAATCCCCAGTGTGGGGTGTGCAGGAGGCAGCCAATCAATGGCTCTCTCTCACTCATCTTTGATGTTTCTATCTCTCCCTTTCCCTTCCTCTCTGAAATCAATATATATAAATATTAAAGATTATTATCAGGGTAATAATTATGAATTATCTACCCTTGAAAGATAGATAAAAACAAACTTAAAGTACAAGGCAAATGTTCCAATTTTAAGCTCATATTGATATCACCTTAGAGCACATGAGTTATGTGTCTTTAAATAGAAGTGAGAACCATGGCCCGTATATCTCAGAATCAGGAGAGTGCCATCCTAAAATAAACTTCTTACTTTTATTTATCTTTTGACATTTTTGCCTTACTTGAGAAGGTCCCTAAACTTCACTTCATCCATGTTATCATCAATGTGTTTCTTTATCACAAGGCAGGGTTTTACAAAGCTTTTGATCTACAGAGTTCTGCTTGGTTGGGGAAAGTGCAAACTCCTGTCAGGAACATGGATTAAGAAAGAACATATTTGCCAAGAATACATTTGATAAAGGGTTAATATCCAAAAGATATAAGGAACTCATACAACTTAACAAAAGTAAGTCAAACAATTCAATAAAAAAAATGGGCAAAAGGCCTAAATAGACACTTCTCCAAAGAGGACATACAAATGGCCAATGGACACATGAAACACTTTCCAATTAATTTTTGAGTTAATATTTACCCATATAAAAATCACACAAAGAACTTATAAAAAATGAAATGTAGAACAATAACCCTATTGATTAGAGATGCAAATTTTTTTTAAAATATCTTTATTTTTGGAAGTATTACAGATGTCCCCTTTGTTTGTGGGTTGTTTTTTTTGTTTTTGTTTTTTTTTCATTGACCTTCTCCACCCTGTACCCACCCTCCCAGGCCTTCACTACTCTATTGTCTGTGTCCATGGGTTATGCGAACAAGGGATAATCACTCCCCTCCCCAACCTCCACCTTCCCTCTGAAACCTGTTATTCTGTTCCATGCTTCCATGTCTCTGGTTCTATTTTATTCATCAGTTTGTTTTGTTCATTAGATTCCACATATGAGTGAGATAGATGGTGTGATACTTATCTTTCTCTGACTGGCTTATTTTGCTTAGCATATTACTCTCTAGATCCCTCCAAGCTATCTCAAAGGGTAAGATATCCTTCTTTTTTACTCCTATATAGTATTCCATTGTGTAAATATACCAAGGCTTTTTTATCCACTCATCTACTGATGGGCACTTGGGCTGTTTCCAGATCTTAGCTATTGTACATAATATTACTATGAACATAGGGGAGCATATATTCTTTTTGAATGGTGTTTCTGATTTCTTAGCATATATTCCTAGAAGTGATAACTTTGGGTCAAGTGGGAGTTCCATTTTAATTTTTTGAGGAAACTGTACTGTTTTCCACAGTGGCTGGCTGCACCATTCTGCATTCCTACCAACAGTGTAGTGAGGTTCCCTTTTCTCCACATCATCCCCAACACTTGTCCTTTGTTGATGGTAACCCTTCTGACAGGTGAGAGGTGATACCTCATTGTTGTGCTAATTTACATCTCTCCGATGATTAGTGACTTGGAGCATTTTTCCATGTGTCTCTGGACTATATGTCCACTTTGGAGAAGTGTCTATTTAGATCCTTTCCCATTTTTTAATTGGATTGTTTGTCTCCCTTTTGTGAAGTTGAATGAGTTCTCCATATATTTTAGAAATTAAACCCATATGACCCAGCAATTTCACTTCTGGTATTTCTTCAAAGAAAACCAAAGCACTAACCACAATTTTCATTATTGATTTATTCACAATAGCTAAGATATGGTAACAACGTACTGTCATCGACAACTAAAGAATAAATAAATATAAATATTCTAGAGGCCGATGCATGAAATTCGTGCAAGTGTAAGCCTTCCATCCCCTAGCTGCCGGCACTGGCCTCCCTCTGGCACCCGGCACCCAGGTTTCCCTCTGGCCACCAGCAGGCACGTGGGACCCGGGATGCCCTCGCAGTCCCAGCTTCGTCCAGAAGGTCGTATGGAAGGACGCCGGTCTAATTAGCATACTATGCTTTCATTATTATAGACACATATTAAGGTTTTATTATTAAATCATACATATCATGATTTAATTATTTAAAGGCTAAATAATATTTTTATTCATACACATATATGAACATTATTTAGCCTTAAAAAAAGAAGGAAATTCTCTCATTTGAGACAACATAAATGGACCTGGAGATGATTATACTAAGAAAAATAAGATAGACAAAGACAAACATCACATAATCACTCTTATATGGGGAACATTTTAAAAATTAAGTAAAATAAAGCAAAACTCATAATAACAGAGAACAAAATAGTGGTTATCAGATGCTGAACTGTAGGGGGAAGAGGGAGATTAAAAAACAAAAGAAAGAAAGTAGAGTGGTGTTTGCCAGGGCCTGGAGGAGGTTATGGAAATAGGTGCAGAGTTAAAGTTTTGCCAGATGAAAATATTTCCGGGAAGGATGTAGGTGATAGTTACACAACGTGAATGTCCTTAATACCACAGAACACTTAAAAATGTTTAAGATAGTAACTTTTATATTCTGTGTATTTTATCACAATAAAAATGTCAGACATATTTCCTTGTTATCCGATCCTTGGTTTGGTAACTATTATTTTCCTAACAAAATTTGTTATAATTGCAGTTAATTTGAGGAGTTAAATAATTGCATTTCTGACAACATGCACTATTTAAAAATGCAAACTCTCGGCTAATGAAATTCTAAGTTTCAGTCATTTTCATTTTTGACATAACTGCTCTGTGGCCAAATATTCCTTGCTCTTTACACTTCAGTGTCTTTGGGAACCAAAGGTCTTTTGAAATTAAAGTGTTGACAGCAAGACTTTGATCCTATAATTGGGGGAAATGTCATATAAATGCAATGCCCCTGGGCTCTGAGCATGGGCATGTGTGACACAAGTCAGTGGGTAATCTTTTCTACTGGGTAATGTTTCAGTGGTGTTTATACAAAAAAGAGCCAACACAATGAATAAGTTCCTATTTATAGCAAATGCCTTGTCTATACTTTGCATACGCTGTCTGAATACATAAATTAAGGTTTTTTTTGTTCCTTTCCAATTGGAGAATAATCATTAACACCTATTATTTAGATCCTATGTAAGTTAAGGTAATACTAATAACACAACAAATAAACTTAGATATGTCAGTAGTTTAAAATAAATTGAATTTATTTCTCTCCCAGTACAGTTCCAATCTTGAGCTTTGCATAAGGCAGTCATTCAGGCACCCAACCTGATAGGAGATTTGCCATTTGCAGTAGGATTCCCTGCACCAGGAGAAGGGAAAAGAAAGAATATAGAATTATGCTGGAAATGTCTTCTAATGAGCTGAGCCTGGAAAAGTATGCTATCCCCTCACCCACATTCCATGGCTTAGGAACCCTAATATATGCCCACATGTAAAATAAAGAAATGTATTTATTTAGCAGCTGGTCCTCTCTACCTTTCTTATCTGCTGGGGTCTTATCCGCATCTATTAGGGTTCAGGAATCTGGAGAAAGGGCTGCAATGTAAATTAATAAAGAGACTAGACATAAAATATAAATTTGGGAGGCATTTTTGGGGAGCCAGGGGAGGCTTAGCTTTAGTAACTAAGTTCCCAGAATCTCCAGACCCTAGGTTTTTATTAACACACTAGTGGCCCAATGCATGAAATTCATGCACTGGGGCTGGGGTGTCCCTCAGCCTGGCCTGCACCCTCTCCAATCTGGGACCCCTCGGGGATGTCTGACTGCCGGTTTAGGCCCAATACCACAGGACTAACTGCTCACCTGCCTGCCAGCCTGATTGCCCCTAACCACTTCTGCCTGCCAGCCTGATCACTCCCCTAACCGCTCCCCTGCTGGCCTGATTGATGCCTAACTGCTCCCCTGCTGGCCTGATCGCCCCCAACTGCCCTCCCCTGCCGGCCCAATCGCCCACATTTACCCTCCCCGCCTCCACTGTGCATGCAGCCATCTTGTGACAACGTCATGCGCAAGGGCCACCTAGGCTTTTATTAGTATAGATTTTGCCCCATAGAAAAGCAGATATACATATCAAAGGTAAGGTTTGGTAAACAGTAAAATATTATCAGGTTGGGGGAACTGCCCTCAGCTGTCTGGCAGCAGGCAATAACATGCAGATCTTCAGCCCTGCTGAAGCCCCAAATTCATCAACCTTTTGATGAACTTCTAGCATTTTATAATCCCCTGCTGGAATTTGCTTCCAGCACTTATCTTATTAAATATAATATCTATATTATAATAACAATTTAGTAAAATCACATTTTATAAATGAGTAAACTGAGGCATTGAGAGGCTAAAGTCATAGAACTAGTAAATTTCAGTCAGAAAGGGAGTCCAGGATTTTCTAAACTATTTCTCATACTATATCAGATACAAGCTAAAATTCCATTTACAAAGCACTTTAGCCAAAATAAATCAATAAAGTGAGCTAAAAGAAGTTGTTTGATCATTTCTAATTCACTAATAATATAGATTCCTATTTTTTGTTTGTTTCATGTAATACCAAGATTTATATAATGTTTTTATTAACATATCTTCTTTAATATAATAAAAATAAACCCATTTGTCTACTTGGGAAATAAAACTATAGCCCAAATACAAACTTGTTTCCTATGCAAAATTCCTGAGGCTATTATCAATTTCCTTGCTATTAAAACACTTAGTTCCTTTTTCTTGATCAAAGCAAAAACAAAAGTGAGGGGGACTCAGCAAGGCATTGAATGAAATGGATTCCTTTGGTCAATGTAAAGGAAGATTTGAAAGTCACTGTCAGGTATTACATATCATAATAAATGACTGGATAGTTAGAAAAAAAGAATGAGTTTAATTTTGTTATTGTTCATAAACAATAATTCACTGTTATGCGCCAATGAAGGAGAGCTTTCCTAGGGTTTTTGATAAATGTCACTTGAATAAGGTGATATCTGATTGTGGTTTTAATTTACATTTCCCTGATGATTAGGGATGCTGAGCACCTTTTCATGTACCTGTTGGCCATTTGTATGACTTTCGCCTAAATACATCCTACATATCAGATATTTACATTACGATTCATAACAGTAGCAAAATTACAGTTATGAAGTAGCAACGAAAATAATTTTATGGTTGGGGGTCACCACAACATGAGGAACTATATTAAAGGGTCACGGTATTAGGAAGGTTGAGAACCACTGCTCTATCTCTTTTTTTCAATGTCCTGTAGTTTTCTGAGTACAGGTCTTTTACATTCTTGTTTAAGTTTATTCCTAGGTATCTTAATTTTTTTGGTGCAATGGTAAATGGGATTGTTCTTTTCATTTCTCTTTCTGTGAGTTCATTGTTGGTGTATAAAAAGGCCGTAGATTTATGGGTGTTAATTTTGTATCCTGCTACATTTCCAAATTCATCTATTAGGGCTAGTAGGTTTTTGATGGAGTCTTTGGGGTTTTCTATGTATAGTATCATGTCATCTGCAAATAAGGACAGTTTTACTTCCTTTCCAATTTGGTTGTCTTTTATTACTTCTTCTTGTCTGGTCGCTACTTCTAATATTATGTCAAACAGGAGTGGTGAAAGTGGGTATCCTTGTCTTGTTCCTGTTCTTAGGGGAAATGGTTTTAGTTTTTGCCCATTGAGTATGATGTTGACTGTGGGTTTGTCATATAGAG
>NW_005353475.1:49235-54377 GCF_000412655.1 Myotis brandtii | reverse complement strand
TATTTCTTCTTTTTACAGCAGACCCTTTAGCATTTCTTGCATTGCTGGTTTGGTGGTAATAAACTCCCTTAGTCCTTTTTTGTCTGTGAAGCTCCTGATTTCACCCTTAATTTTGAATTATAGCCTTGCTGGGTACAGTATTCTTGGATTCAGACCCTTCCTTTGCATGACTTTATATATTTCATTCCATTCCCTTCTTGCCTCATGTGTTTCTGTTGAGAAATGAGTCACTAGTCTGATGGGGGATCCTTTGTAAATAACTTTCTGTCTCTCTCTGGCCACTTTTAGGATTCTTACTTTGTCGTTGGTGTTTGCTAACTTAATTATAATGTGCCTTGGCATCGGTCTTTTGGGGTTCATTTTGTTTGGGACTTTGAGCTTCTTGTATTTGTGTGAGTTTTTTCTTCCCTATGTGAGAGAAGTTTTCTGTCATTATTTCTTCAAACAGGTTTTATATTCCTTGCTCAGTTTCCTCTCCTCTGGCACCCACCCCTACTATGCGGATGTTGTTTCATTTCGTGTTGTCCCAAAGTTCTCTTAGGCTCTCCTCCTGCTTTTTAATATTTTTTTCTAGAAGCTGCTCGCTTGGGTATTTTTTCCTACCTTGTCTTCTAGTTCACTGATGCTGTCCTCTGCTTCTTCTAGTGGATTGTTGATGCTTTCTATTGACTTCTTTATAGCAGTGTTGTCATTTTTCATTTCTTCTTGGTTCTTCTTCATTTCCTCTTGGTTCTTACACATATTGTTGAGTTTGTCTTCCATTCTTTTCATCCACCTTATGACCATTTCTCTGAATTCTTCCTCTGACAGGTTGCTTGCCTCCATTTTGTTTACTTCCTTTTCTGGTGATGCCTATTTTTCTTTCATATGCAGGCTGTTTCTTTGTCTCCCCATGATCTCTCTTCTCCAGATGTCTGGTTATGTAGTTCTCTCTCTCCTGTGTTGATTTAGAGGCACAAAATACAACACAACAAGGCACAACGCATGAGGCACTGAACACAAATGTATTCATGATACTAATAACCCCAAATAAAGGTGACCACCAGAGAAAAGAGAATTAGGGGATAAAAAAGAAAGGAGAAGAGAAAAAGAAAGAAAGAAAAAAGAGGGAGGGGAAAAGGAGTGCAAAAATGAAATTGGGAAAAGAAATAAAAAGTAAGAGAGAAAAGAAAAAGAATGAAATAGAAAAGGGAAAAAAAAACTATATGGGGAGAAAACCCCAATAGAACAGCCACTAATCCCAACAAAAGCCAGCAACAAATACCTAGAGATGAATGCAAACTATAAACAACAACTAATATAATGAGGCGAGCATAAAGGTAAAGTTGAGACAGAATAAAATGATGCTAAAGGAAAGATGAAAATAGAATGTAGAACACTAATTCCAAAATAAAATGAAGAGAAAATAAAATGACACTTTTAAAAAAAGGTAAAATAGTAGTGGTAATACTGATTAAAAATAAAAATGTAATAATTAAAAAGGTAAAATCAAGTGAGGAAAGAAGAAAAAAAATTAGTTTCTTAAGTAAAAGATGAAAAAAAATAAAAATAAAAATGTGCAGTAGTGAAGGTCATTCACTTCCTGTACTGTTCTGTTTGGCACATCTGTTTCCTAGTCAGGACAGTATTGAAGTTCCCTGTGTTCCACTGCTCCTCAGTGTTGTAGGCCACAGTCCTGATTTTCAAGCAGGCCGTACTTCTTTGTTTCTTATGCTCCTTTATTTGTGTTTACACAAGAGTCAATTTGTGATTCAACCCCTGGGTGGCAGTGTTTCTGAATTGACCTCAGGGTCTATAGGTCCTCTCTAGCTAGTGTTTAGATTTTGTTTTCCCTGTGGCACTAAATACTGGTTTGGGGGAATGGGCTGCCCCAGAGCTGGTTCTCTGATGGTTATCCCCGCTCTGATTCCCAGGTTCCACAAAAACAACTTTCCCCTGCAGTTTCTTAGAGTGTCCCCAATTGGGTGATCCTATGTATTGGGCTGAGTAATCAAAAGCAAGATTTTAAAGGGCGAAAAAAAGAGAGAGAGAAAACATGCCAGAGTAAGTGTGCGAACTCCGATGCTCTGGTGCAAGTGGGTGCACTCTTTTTTCCCCTTGGGTCTAAGCAGCCGCAGACTGTTAAAATTTTTAGGCTGTCCTTTTGTGCCCAGTTCAGCTATGGGTTGCTTTTTTTAGGGTTCCCTTCTGTTAGCAACCCTGCAGATCCCCTTCCACATTCGCGGATCACACCAGCCCCGGAGGCCATGGACTTTTCCTCCAGCTCCCGCTGTGCGCGTTTTTCTGTCCTGCCTGGACCACAGACCTCACCTTATGCCAGGTGAAATCTGGCCTTTCCTTCATGGGGTGCAGAGCTCCTCCGAATCCACGTGCTCGTGCTGCTTAGGGTCCGGTGTTCCCGGGTTTGCAGCTGTTCGCTGGTGCCATTGTTGTAGATCCTCGGGATTTTCAGGCTTCAGACAACATCCACTCTCTCCTTCAAGATGGCGTGGTCTCTGCATCAGAGCCGGTCGCTCCGGGAGGGATCCCAGCAGCAGTGGAAGTTGCCTGGTCAGGGGAACCCCGTCCAGCAATCCCCCACAGTCCCCTGGAGTATAGCTGTCCCTCAACTCACAAACAAACACTCCCCTTGGGACCACACACTCTTCATTCTCTCACTCACGCACTATCTTGCAGTCTGCCTTCCCGTCAGCAGCCATCTTCCTTCTCCCCCTGTTCTCATTTCTTAATATTGCTTTAGCAATTCAGGGTTTACTGTGGTTACATACAAATTTTATGATTTTTTCTAATTTTGTGAAAAATGCTGTTTAATTTTTATAGGGATTGCATTAATTCCGTATATTGCTTTGGGTAGTCTGAACATTGTAATACTAATTCTTCTAACCGATGAGCACAGAATATCTTTTCAATTATTTGTGCCTTCGTTTTCTTTCTCAGTGTCTTGCAGTGTTTTGTGTATAGATATTTTATCTCTGGTTAAATTTATTACTAGGTGTTTTATTCGTTTTAATGTAATTATAAATGGAGTTGTTTTCTTTATATTTGTTTTTGATAGATTATTGTTAGTGTATAGAAACACTGCTGATTTCGTTGTATTCATTTTGTATCCTGCAAGTTTACTGAGTTAGTTCTAACAGTTTTGGGTAGAATCTTTAGGGTTTCCCATATATAAGATAATGTTATCTGCAAATAGAAACAATTTCACTTCTTCCTTTTGATTTGGATGCCCAATCATGCTGGTTAGAAATCCCTATATTATATTGAATAAAAGTAGTGAGATTGGGCAAACCTTTCTTGTTCCTGATCAAAGATTTCAATTTTTCACCATTGAGCATGATGTTAATGGTGTGTTTGTCCTATATGGCATTTCTTATGTTGAAGTAAATTCCCTCTACATGAACTTTTTTCAGCGTTTTTATCATAAATAGAAGTTGAATTTTGTCAAATGACTTATCTATAACTGTTGAGATGATTTTATATATATACATATTTCAGAGAAGAAAGGAAAGGGAGAGAGAGAGAGAAACATCAATGATGAGGCAGATTATTGATCAGCTGCCTCCTGCATGCTCTCTACTAGGGAGCAAGCCCACAACCTGATCATGAGCCCTGACCTGGAATTGAACCATGACCTCCTGGTTCACAGGTCGACACTCAACCACTGAGCGACATCAGCCAGGCAGATTTATGTTTTATTTAATTAATGAGGTACATCACATTGATTTAAGGATGTTGAATCATCTTGCATCACTGGGATAAACCCCACTTAGTCATGATGTATGATCCTTTTCATGCATTGTTAAATTCAGTTTGCTGCTACTTTGCTGAGGATTTTTGCACTTATGTTCATCAAGAATATTGGCCTGTAATTTTCTTGTACTGTCCATGTCTGACTGTGGTATTAGTGATGCTGCCCTCATAAAGTACATTTGGAAGTATTCCCTTCTTTTTTACATTTTGCAAGTGTTTGAGAAGGATAAGTATTAACTCTTCTTTAAATATTTGGTAGAATTCAACCAGTGAAATTTCTCATTCTTAATTTTTCTTTGTAGGGTGGTATTTTTATTACTGATTCAATATCTTTATTAGTAATAGGTCTATTCAGATTTTCTATTCATGATTCAGGGTTGGTAGGTTGTATATTTCTTCTAGGTTACCTAATTTGTTGCCATATAGTTGTTCATAGTAACTCTTATGATTCTTTGTATTTCTATGGTATCAGTTGTAATGTCTTCTCTTTCATTTGTGATTTCAAGTCCTCTCCTTTTCTTAGTTAATCTGTCTAAAAATTTGTCTATTCTCTTTATATTTTCAAAAACTAAACTAGTTCAATTGATATTATATATTGTTATTAGTCTCTATTTCATTTGTTACCAATTTCATCATTATCATCATTTCTCCTACTAACTTTTAGCTTCCTTTTTTTTTTTTCTAGATCATTTAGGGGTAAGTTAAGGGGTTTATTTGAGATCTTTTTTTTCATAGGCATGTATCACTATGAACCTATGAACTTTATTCTTAGAACTACTTTTCCTTTTAAAAAGCTTATGTGAAATTTGTTTTTCTCTTTTAAAAAATTCTAATTGCAATTGACATTCAATGTTATATTAGTCTCAGTTGTACAGCCCAGTGACTAGACGGCCATACAGTTTATGAGGTGATTCCCCCGAATAAGTCTAGCACCACCTGGTACCATATGTAGTTATTACAATATTATTGACTATGTTCCCTATGCTGCACTTCACCTCCTTGTGACTCTTTTGTAGCTACCAATTTGTGCTTCTTAATCCCTTCACCCAGTCCCCCAACTCCCCTCACATCTGGCAACCCTCAGTTTGTTCTCTGTATCTATGAGTCTGTTTCTGTTTTGTTTAAAAATTTTTTTCTCTGTCAGACTTAGCTCACTTAGCATAATACTCTCTAGGTCCAATTAAGTTTTAACAAATGGTAAGAATTCTTTTTTTAAGGCTGAGGAATGATCTATTGTAGTGTGTACTAATTCTTCTTTATCCCATCATCTATTGGTGGGCACTTAGGTTGTTTTTATATATTGGCTATCCTATGTAATAAAAGCATAATATGCAAATCGAGCAAATGGGGGAACGAATGGTCGGTGGGGGGTGGGGCTGTCGAGCAGGCGGC
>NW_005353475.1:46817-49145 GCF_000412655.1 Myotis brandtii | reverse complement strand
TTAGATTCCACATATGAGTGAAATCATATGGTGCTTGTCTTTCTCTGACTGGCTTATTTCATTTAGCATAATGCTCTCCAGGTCCATCCATGTTGTCACAGAAGGTAAGATTTTCTTCTTTTTAAAGGCCAAGTATTATTCCATTGTGTAAATGTACCACGGATGGACATTTGGGCTGCTTCCAAATCTTGCTTATTGTAAATAACAGTGCAATGAGCATAGGGGTGCATATATTATTTTGAACTAATATTTTGGGTTTCTTTGGATATATTTCCATAACTAGAATTGCTGGATCAAATGGGAGCTCCATTTTTAATTTTTTGAGGAACCTCCAACTGCTCCCCACCGTGGCTGCATTAATCTGCATTCCCACCAACAGTGCAGGAGGGTTCCCTCTTCTTCACATCCTCCCCAGCACTTGTTGTTTGTTGATTTATTGATGGTAACCATTCTGACAGGTGTAAGGCAATATCTCATTATGGTTTTAATTTGTATTTCTCTGATGATTAGTGGTACTGAGCATCTTTTCATATGTATATAGGTATCTGTATACCTTCTTTGGAGAAGTGTCTGTTCAGATCCTTTGCCCATTTTTTTAATTAGATTGTTTTGTGGGTTTTTTTGGTGTTGAGTTTTGTAAATTCTTTATAAATTTTACATGTTAACCCCTTATCAGATGTAACATTGGTGAATATGTTCTCCCATTCAAAGGGTTGTCTTTTCATTTTGTTTTTTTTTTTTTTTGCTGTGCAAAAACATTTTTAGTTTGATGTAGTCCCATCTGTTTATTCGTCCTTTTGATTCCCTTGCCTGAGCAATATTGCTATGCGAAATGTTTGAGATTTTACTGCCTGTATTTTCTTCTAGGATTTTTACAGTTTCAGGTTGTACATGTAGACCTTTAATTAATTTTTTGTTGTTGTTGTTAATCCTCACCCGAGGATATTTTTCTATTGATTTTTAGAGAGTGGAAGAGAGAGTGAAAGAGAGAAACATTGATGTGAGAGAAACACATTGATTGGTTGCCTCCTGCAAGGAGCCTACATCAGGGTCCAAGCCGGGCAGGAGCCTGCAACCAAGGTACGTGCCTTGACCAGAATTGAACCTGGGGCCCTTTGTTCTGCAGGCCAAAACTCTATGCGGAGTGGAAGAGAGAGTGAAAGACAGAGAGAAACATTGATGTGAGAGAAACACATTGATTGGTTGCCTCCTGCAAGGAGCCTACATCAGGGTCCAAGCCAGACAGGAGCCTGCAACCAAGGTTCGTGCCTTGACCAGAATTGAAACTGGGACCCTTTGTTCTGCAGGCCAAAACTCTATGCATTGAGCCAAACCAGCTAAGGCTAGACCTTTAATTAATTTTGAGTTTATTCTTATGTATGCTATAAGAAGGTGGCCTAGCTTCATTTTTTTTTTGCATGTGTCATTCTAATTTCCCCAACACCATTTATTGAATAGACTATTTTATGTTCTTGCTTCCTTTATCATTGATTAATTTACCATATATGTGTAGGTTTATTTCTGAGATCTTAATTCCATTCCATTGATCTGTATGTCAGGACCATGCCATTTTAATTACTGTAGGGTTTTAGTATTATTTGATATCAGGAAGTGTAATACCTCCAATTTTTTTTCTATAAAGGTTGCCTTGGCTATTTGGGGTCATTTGGGGTCCCATATATATATTTTTGGAATATTTATTCTAGTTCTATGAGGTATGCCATTGGTATCTTGATGGGAATTGTGTTGAATCTCTATATTGTTAGGATAGATTGTGAATGATGACACCTAAGAATGAAATTGTAAATGATGTAAAAATTACATGGAGAGTGAGAATTTTGATGGTAGGGAGAAAGCAATGAGACTGTTGACATGATCCAGGCAAAAGAGAAAAAAAAAAGAAAGACCACAAAAATTAAAATTACCAGTGAGATGAGGAGGGAATGATGGTTTAGAAAACATTGTTGCCATTAAAATATATTGGATTTCATCATCGATTAGATATGGAGGATGAGGAAAAATAGGAGTTAAAGAAGGCACTTTGATTTATTGCTAAAATGATAGTATGGACTTATAGTGATTGAAATATATATATATATTTGCCCTAACTGGTTTGGCTCAATGGATAGAGCGTCGGCCTGCGGACTCAAGGATCCCAGGTTTGATTCTGGTCAAGGGCATGTGCCTTGGTTGCAGGCACATACCCAGTAGGGAGTGTGCAGGACGCAGCTGATCAATGTTTCTCTCTCATCGATGTTTCTAACTCTCTATCCCTCTCTCTTCCTCTCTGTAAAAAAATCAATAAAATATATATATTTTTAAAAGAAA
>NW_005353475.1:44916-46262 GCF_000412655.1 Myotis brandtii | reverse complement strand
CCGCTGTGCTGGCAGCCATCAGCTTGGCTTGTGGCTGAGCAGAGCTCCCCCTGTGGGAGCGCACTGACTACCAGGGGGAAGCTCTTGCATTGAGCACACTGACGTGTGTGTCATAGTGACCAGTCATTCCCAGTCATTCTGCTGTTAGGGTCAATTTGCATATTACCCTTTTATTATATAGTATAGAGGTCTGGTGTACGGGTAGGGGCCGGCTGGTTTGCCCTGAAGGGTGTCCTGGATCAGGGTGGGGGTCCTGCTGGGGTGCCTGGCCAGCCTGGGTGAGGGGCTGATGTCTGTTTTCAGGCTGGCCAAACCCCCCATTGGGGACCCTCACCCCATGGAGGTTTGGCCAGCCTTGGTGAGGGACTGATGGCCGTTTTCGGGCTGGAAGCAGGCATCTGGGATTTATTTATTTTCTATAATTGAAACTTTGTAGCCTTGAGCAGAGCTCAGGGCCAGCAGGGCAGGGGAAGCTTGGCTTCCTCTATTGCCGGGGGCAACCCAAGCCTCCTGCTGGCTCCAGCTTCATGGCCGCCACCATCTTAGTTGGGTTAATTTGCATATTTGCTCCTTATTGGCTGGTGGGCATGGCTTGTGGGTGTGCCTTGTGGATGTAGCAGAGGTACAGTCAATTTGCATGTTTCTCTTTTATCAGATTAGATATACCTTTAAAGAAAAAAACAAATATTCTGTTTTGAATATCTCTTTTGTTTCCAAGTCCCTTATATCCTTCTCCCATATTTTCATTTGATTATTATTTCATTAGTTTTAATACCATTATGCATTCTCTTTCTAAAGATAAATAAAATAATGGCTAAAGTCCCCTTAAGCACCATTCTTAAATCTAGCCCTTGCTTCTCTTCCCCAGAGATAATTGTACTTATGAGTTATTTACTTTTATTTACTCACATATATTAGGGTTTCTTAACTATTACTATTTTGGACGGCATGATCTTTTTGTTGGAAGGCTCTCCTGTGCATTGTAGGATAGTTAGTAGCACTGTTTGCCTCTGCCCCTTAGATGCCAGTACAAAACCCCGGCTGTGCGACTCAAAAATTATGTGTATGCAAATGCCCACAAAGGGCAAAATCGCTCCCAACTAAGGAAAACTGACGTATACACATATAAATCCATCAGCAGTGTATGGTAAGGGAATTTCAGTTAAACATAGATGTGGAAGATATTTTTATTTTTTTTAAATATATTTTTACTGATTTCAGAGAGGAAGGGAGAGAGATAGAAACATCAGTGATGGGACAGAATCATTGATTGGCTGCCTTCTGCTCACCCCCTACTGGGGATGGAGCCCACAATCTAGGCATGTGCCCCTGACCGGAATTGAACC
>NW_005353475.1:21393-44639 GCF_000412655.1 Myotis brandtii | reverse complement strand
TAATTAATTAATTAATTAGCTAGCATTCCACACATCACAGAGTCAGCATCTACCTCAGTGGTCTAGTTCAGCAGTGCTGTTTGGGGAATTAAGGGAGAGCTGCTTAGCTAGCTTTTCAGTGTTTTTGTAAGCCACATAATAATGGATCACAGATAATAAGTCCTCTGCATCTTACCACCCCTCAGAACATCCTACAGTCAACAGCTGAACCCAGACTCATTTCCTTCTGGCCCTGAAGTAAAATAAAAGGAAAAGATTGTTGATTGTAAATTTACAATTACATGGAGAACAGGAGTGGAGACTCCAGTTGATAAAAGATGTTAACACAGTTTTAATGATGGAATGTGGGGGAGGCATTAGTAAATTCTGGAAGTTGGTCTTCAAAGGTGCCTGCCAAGGATAATGAAAAGCAAGTTAGTGCAGAACCCTGACCAGACTTAGGAGTGAGAGGTACTGATGTTACGGGGGGAGATGTAAGAGTGGAGGTGAGGATTGTGTATTATGTGTGAGTTAAAATCAGAGAGAGCTGTAAAAAGCACTCTAAGGTGCAGGTACACCACTAGGTGACTACTCACACGTCCTGGTGACTACTTGTCCAAGACTTTGGTTTTTACCAGGAAACTGGAAACATTGAACTGGAGAGTCATTCTCAGGGACACTGGGCACTGCAGGAGAGCTGCTTCCAAAAACCAGTGTTCAGGGAAATTCAGGAATGGTGGAATTTTGAGGCCTCTTGTATATGGTTGAACTTCTAGAATACTAGTAGACACATATCTATACCCCAGGCATGAGGTAGGATCCTTCTTTAGAGACACAATAATCTGATAACATAGATTTATAGATACTCATATTTAGAAGACCCCAACTAAATGTATTAGTCCTAACTGTCCATTTTCTTATCATTAGCTGACAGTTTTACTTCAACCAACATAGAACTCTTATCAGTATTTTAGTGTCCTGAACTTAAATATGAAAGATAACTTAAAATATCAACATAGAACTCTTATCAGTATTTTAGTGTCCTGAACATAAATATGAAAGATAACATAAAATATCAGTGTGTGTGTGTGTGTGTGTGTAGAGCGAAAAACTCAGTGCCCAGAGCTGCGTCTGTTGGTGTGTGTGTGTGTGTGTGTGTGTGTGTGTATAGAGCGAGAAACTCAGTGCCCAGAGCTGCGTCTGTGTCTCCTGCTAGAACACGTTCTCGTGACCCAGTGCTCTGGGACCTCCTGGCCTACTCACCTGGACAACTTCCAGGTCTGATGCTTTTCTCCCCTATTTTTCTCTCAAACTAGGTCACAGCACAGGAGGAGCAGCTGCTTGGGGTGGGGAGGTACTGTGCGTTGGGGACTGAACAGGCTTTACTGAAACTAGGTCACAGCACAGGAGGAGCAGCTGCTTGGGGATGGGGACTGAACAGGCTTTACTCTCTGTGTAGGGGACTGAACAGGCTTTACTCTCTGAAGATGCACATCTAGGGAGAAACCCATGATGAGCCCAGGATGGGAAAAGAGAAGTGGGTCTAAGAACTGGGCCTGGAGCCAATTGCTAGTTCTCTTGCCTGAGGCACTGCAAGTAGAAGCTATCTGCAGGCCTGCTTCTCGAACTAAGAAATCTCATGTAACAGGACGTGTCACCTGCAAGACTTTTAAACTCCATGGGCCTCAGTTTTGTGTTGTTGTTGTTTTCCATCAGTAAAAATGAGGAACTTGAATTTGATCTCTGAAGATTCTTCAGGCATTAACATTTTATACATGTCCCTCTCTTGTGAGGCTTGATTTTTTATATCTAGGCATCTTCTGGCTCACTTTTTCCCTTAGACTAAGTGAAGGTGCCAACCCTAAAATAATTTTTCTATGCAAGATTTAGCATAGAAGGAATTACTGAAACCACAGGGTGGAAATTAATGATTAGCTTGAGATGCTATTAGCATACCAGCAGGAGAAAAGACTAAATGAGCTATGATCTAAAGTAAAATATGTCATCCAAGAAATTGCAAGTGATATGATAGAGAAACAATGCTGGGTAATAGGGGAGAAGAAGAAATGAGCTATTAGACTGAGAGGCAAGGAGACAAGCATTTACATTAAGAGGACAGGGCAGTGAGACAAAGTGAGTTAAAATGCAAGAACCCAGACTGAAAGACACTGTGTTAGTGATTGCAGACAGGAAACCATCCATCAGAGGGGCTAGGATGGATGCAGTAAGGGGCCCGGCAGCGAAGAGGATGCAAAAGCACCGTTCTTCTTGGGTAAGCAAGCAGGCAGACAACTCCCCCCAAGCACCTCTTCCCATAAGTGTCATCATTAGGGCTGCCATGAGCAAACACTCACTGATCAGAGAATTACTGGGGCAAGGAAGGCGGGGAGGAGGCAGGGGGTGGAATGCAGCAAGGAAATATAAAAAGATGGATGGGAAAATGTTTGGGATAATATAAAAAAAAGTGAAAGGCACTCTTCACTGTTTTGGCAAAGGTAGGCGTCAAAGTGCAATAATAAATAGATAGGTAAACAGATTGGTAATCTATGGATACATTATATGTAGCTCTACACCGAAACACACACTAGATAGATGATGGAGAGAGAGATAGATCTCTGACAAAACCACATCCATGTTTCCCTGAGCCGCCTTTTGTAAATCAAGCCAATCTCAGTTCAAACAGATCATTATGTAAGGATCTGGTTCCATTGTTTTGGAGGGAAAAGTGTGCAGTTCTGCTGTATATCATTGACCTTCATGGTGATGAGCAAGCTTTCCTTATAGCATGTCATTCCATCCTGTGTTTCCATTCCAGGAAGTCTGAGTGGGGCTGAGAGAGAAACAGTATAAGCCTGTAGCTGCACAGCTAACAAATATGGCAAAGGATGTTAGATTTTTCCATTTTGTATGATGGAGACTAGTTAATGACATTAAAAAATTAGATTAGCACCTTTATTACTAGGATGCATGTATTTATTTATTTATTTATTTATTTATTTATTTATTACTACTTTTAGACCCAGAGATATGGGGATGGATAGGAAAACAACATTTCTTAATCTCACACATTTCCAGGTTCAAAGTTAAATTACAGATTCCAGGAATCCTATTTAATAAACACCAATCTGAAACCCAAAGAATCAGATTTACAATCTTAGCATCTCTGTTAATTTTTTAAAAATTGACGTTTATTTTTGCTATGTGCTTAAAAAATCAGGATAAACTTATCCTTAACTTTTCATTAAAGCAAAAAGGAATTAAAATCTTACAGTAATCAATAAATCAATTTATTTTTGTTGTTGTTAATCCTGACCTGAGCATATTTTTCGCATTGATTTTTAGAGAAAGTGGAAGGGATAGGGGCTGGGGTGGAGAGAAAGAGAGAATTGATGTGGAAGAAACACATTAATTGGTTGTCTCCTGCATGTGCCCTGATCAGGGCTGGGGATCAAAGCTGCAACTCAGGTACATGCCTTTGACTGGGAATCAAACTGGTGACTCTTCAGTGTGCAAGGCCCAGGCTCTAACCACTGAACTACCATCCAAGGCAATAGATGGAATTTTGGAGCAAACTCTCATTTTGTCAATAGAATTTCCAACATACGTTCTTATTCATTAACACGGACTTTTTTAAAGTTTTACTTTCTGAAACTAGGCCTAAAAATGTGAGTAGCATCCAATCTGTTTCCTCAGGAAATCACACTCTGATATGGGAGTCAACATTTTACAGTGAACAAGTTGGTGAGAAAAATGCTGCACTATTGATGCATATTAGGAAGCATGAGGATGCTAAGATGGCATTATCACCTCTCCTGGGTGATAAAGTAATACGTTACTGAGAAGAGGAGCCTTGAGCTGGTACCTGAAGGATAAGAAAGGTTTGTCAGTTTTTCAAAGTAGAAGTCATTTCAGGCAGACCCCAGCCCGTACATGGGCTTGGTGTGAAACAGCACAGGCAGAGGAGCTGTTTCTGTATGCCTGCAGCGAACAGAGTGCAGGAGAGGGCTAGTGAGCAGTACGTAGAGGTGTAAGCAATCCTATATAATAAAAGGCTAATATGCAAATCAACCGAATGGCACCGGTTGCTATGATGCACACTGACCACCAGGGAGCAGACGCTCAACACAGGAGCTGTCCCCTGGTGGTCAGTGCGCTCCCACAGAAGCCTTGAGTTGTGCTCACGGCTGGTGATCACAGAGGTGGTGGCAGGAGCCTCTGTTGCCTCCGGGGCAGCACTAAGGATATCCAATTGACAGGGAGTGGGCCCAAGCCGTCAGTCAGACATCCCCCGAGGGCTCCTGGACTGCAAGAGGCACAGGCCGGGCTGAGGGACACCTCCCCCCCAGTGCACAAATTTTGTGCACCAGGCCTCTAGTATTACAATAAGGAATCAAATATATAGTACTTACCTGGCTTTCTGAATTCAACACCAATCTAACATCATGAATTAGAGCTTTATTTTACCATAGAGGATGTGACTTGCTCTGATCTTGGTGATCAATGAAAACATACAGTGCTGTCAAGGAAGTAAAATTTGTTACCACAAACCTAGTTTATCTATCAATTTGCTTTTTGACACTTTATCTAGCTCCATGGAAGGTGTCAGAAAGGGCAGCAGAAGTGGATCCCACCCCATGTTCACCATCGATGACTGGGATCGGTGTCATTTTATAATTGGGCACATCACAGTCTCACTCCTGGTTTTAGAGTTAACAAATGTCTCAGCCCTTCAAATGCCTTCTCTATTAATTGGTTGAAATGCTTATTCAGACAGATGGCATAAGTGAAGTCGTTACTTCATATCCCTTGGGCAAGAGACATCTGCTCCGATTAGGGGTTGGGGCTTGCAGATGTTTTCATTTCCCCACAACCTGTGGAGTCTTTGAAACCCATTATTTTAATTATGATATAATAATCCCTATGGAATAACATCTGGTTTACATTATCCTCTCTATTAACACATGTACAATATCTAGATACTGCCTAAGGTATTGAATTGAGGCCAAAATTCTTTATCACAGCTCTCTTATCTCTTCTCATCATCTTTTGATTCATAGTTTAAACTGCCATTATTAAAATGAGTTGAGAAGAAAACAATAAACAACCAAATTAAAAATGGGTAAATAACTTGAATAGACATTTTTTCCAAAGAAGATATACAAATGCCCAATAACTACATGGAAAAATGCTTAACAACATAAATAATTTGGGAAATGAAATAAAAATTCTAATGAAATACTACCTCACTCCCATTAGAATGGCTGATATTTTTTAAAAAGTAAATAGTGTTGGTTATTGGCAACTTTATGGAGAATTTTGAATCCTTGTATACTATTGGTGTAAATATCACATTGTGTAGTTTGTCAGAAACACAGTGCAGTGTGGTAATCCCTCAAAAATTTTAAGTAGAATTACCATATGATCCAGTAATTCTACTTCTGGGGATATATCCAAAAAATTGAAAGCAGGGGCTCAGATATTTGTAAATGAAGGTTCACAGCAGCATTATTCACAATAGCTAAAAGGTGAAAGCAACTCAAGTGCCCAGGTGTGGATGGATAAAAAAGGTGGTATGTGCATACAGTTAAAGTAACCAATCCTCATTATACCCATATAATTTATATTTTTATACTGGATCGAGGATAGCATCATGTTATAACAGCTGAACAAGGAAGCAGAGCATGAGAACAGAGTACAAAAGAAAGATACTAATAGGATCATCATAAATCAGAAATTACAAAAGTAAACACAATCTGTAGAACATAAAATTGGAATTCAGGCTATGGTGGGACATCTTTGTGAATAATTATAAGCCAGAAATCTCCAGAACTTAAGGATCAAGAAGAACAGCCAAGCACAGATGTCACTGCTCAAAATCCAAAGAATGGATAGAAAATTTGCATCGTACAGACACTGGAAGTGGACACACTGTGGTGGGCTGCTGCATAGTATTTAAAAGGCCTCATCTACTCTGCATTCTGGCCTACCCTCAGTACTGGCAACCTTCACTAAAGAGTGCTAATAGAACAATGGTAAGAATCATTGGCAGTTATTTTTCCCTAAGGCATCATGCCACGATGAATAATAGTGAGAAGTAGCATGGACATAGCACTAGCCATGTTTCTTATATCTAAACAGTGTGATTATCCATTTTTCTGCCCCAGGGTTGTAGTCCTATATTAGAAGCAAAGATCATGCCAATGTACTTGCTGTGACACTGAATGATAAGTACTTCTAATACTGCTGTTAAGTAAATTCAGTGATTTAAGATTCAAGTGTTCAAATATTTATAAAATAAGAGGTAAAATAAGAAAAACTTCTGAAAAGGTCGTTTTTAACGATTCAGTTTATAAAACTGCAAATGTTAATGCACAGTCCTCTTAAAAGGAATACTCCAAGTAAAAGAATGACAGTAAAGGCAATATTCATGGTTTACAATAGTTAAAAAAATAGAATCCACTCAAATGTTCAATAGTAGCAAGATAATTCTCATTTTAAATATAATGTAATAACATGAAAAAATTCATATATAGCAATGTGAATAATGCAAGATAAAAATGATACACTAAAATCACAAATGTCAAAATATATAACCATAAAACCTAAAGAAACTAAACACATATATGTTGGTAGATGAAAATATGAGTTTTCCCTTCTTTTAAAATTCTTCACCTGGCTTATCAAAGGTGAGCCTCTGAATGTAATACTGTGCTATGGCTTTAAATAGACATGTGGTTATTCGCTCTTATTTTTATATAACTTATTTCAGTAATATCTGGGAAACCTGCAAGATATATATTGTTATCTCTACAGAGAGAGAGAGAGAGAGAGAGTTTTATTGATTTCAGAGAGGAAGGAAAAGGGAGAGAGAGATAGAAACATCAGGGATGAGAGAGAATCATTGATCAACTGCCTCCTGCATGCCCCCTACATGGAGATGGAGCCCTCACCCCGGGCATGTGCTGTTGATCGGAATCAAACCCAGGACCCTTTACTCTGCAGGCTGACGCTCAATCCACTGAGCAAAACCAGCTAGGGCTGAAACTCACCATCTTTACATATGCTTTCACCATGTTCTACCTCATCTCATGCTATCTCCATGCCTGGGAGCTCTATGTGATCTTCCTGGACGCCACCTTCCATTACTGCTGACATATCCCTGAATGGAAAAACCTTCACACCTCCCCAGGTTTTCCTTGCCCTCTTTCTGTATAGACTTCATTTTCTTCCTAAATTTATATTTCCGGTAGAACTACACAGCAGCCCCTAAATGTAGTCTTTTTCTATCAGTGAAATTTTAGATGTTGGATAGAGAAAGTAGGTTCTCTGAAATGACTTTTTACCTTTAATTTTGAAATAATGTTAGACTTATAAGATGCAAAAATAGTGCAGAGGTTCCTGTACATCTCTTATCAGCTTCTGCTAAGGTTAACATCTGAGATACCATAGTAAAGTGATCAATACCAATAAATTGACATTGATTCAATACTATTAAAGTACAGATCACATTCAAATTTCACCCACATCTGAGATACCATAGTAAAGTGATCAATACCAATACATTGACATTGATTCAATACTAAAAAGTACAGATCACATTCAAATTTTCCCACTAATGTCCTCTTTTCATTTTGGAATCCAATCAGGGACCCAATATTGCTTTTTGTTGTTGTTCTTTGTTTGTTTGTTTTCTTCCTTGCTTACAATATGCAACAGTTCCTTAGTCTTTCCTTATTTTTTTATGACCTTGACACTTATGACTAGTACTACTAATTATTTTGAAGGTTGTTAATATGGGTTTGTCTAATGTTTTCTCATAATTGGACTGAGTTTATGAGTGTTTGGCATAAATACCACAGAAGTGACAATAGAACTTACCCCAAATGATGCCAATATGTGTTTTTACTGGTGACATTAACTTTGATCACTTGGTTGAAATGATGTTTGCTGGGTTACTGTCTTTCCATTTCTAGTTAATAAATATCTTATGGTAGATACTTAGAAACTATGACAATGTCGTCTTTCTGCTCAAAGTTTTACCCTCTGCTCTTAGCATCCTTGGTGAATCCTGTCTGTAACCATTATGTGTATGGTGTTTGCCTAATATACTGATTTTCTCCTTAAGTGTAACTTGTGCACATACATTGCAGAAGACAATTTTTTTTTCTTCCTAAGGTCCTCAGTATTTATAGGGAATTTAAATGCATCTCTTAGTATTGTTCTGTCCCTTAATCAGCATTAGATTCCATTAAAAATGCTACTTTGGACAGTAATGGTATCTCACTTTTCTCAGCCACCTAATTAACTTTGGAACTAGAGTGGAATAAGGGGAAAATGAGACTACGTCAAGCATTATCGAAGTCTGTTTCCTGCATAAATTCTGATGGTAGGGGAAAACATCAGTGGTATTCTTTCAACTGTCAACAACCAAAATAACCTCATTGATTTTATTAAATATCCTCCTATTTGGGCTTTAATGAATCAAATTTGGTTACATGTAAGGAAAATCTCTTCAGGTTCCATTTGTTACATTCTTGTCTCGCCCACATTATCCTAAGTGGTTTTTTGAAGGAATCATAATAATGGATAGAGATATTGCATCCCCATAGCATCAAAGGAAAAGTTTCTCTCCAGGAAAATAGGGGGAAATTAGTCACTAACAGATCTCCCATCTTCCCCCTCCATTACCAGCAGAGATTAGGAGAAGTAATTTATGGGGGAGGCTTGGCCATGCCTCTATATTTATGTATCTTGGGACAAGTCTTCTTCTATTTCAGTTGTGCCAAAAGTAAAGACAGGCAGATATGTGCTCTAATATCTCACATATCATGGAATTTGAAAATATTTTCACTCAAACTGATATAGGCAAGATATAAATTAAACATTAGGCAGCAGCACTGCTTTTCCTAGATACATTTTTATGAATTTTACTTATGAATAACACTCCTTATTATTCTTGCCTCCATTTTGGAAATTGACTCCAACAAGGAGAAAATAGGTTAACATTTTAATCCTTATAATGTGTGTACATATATATGTTTATATTATTTGCATATTCCTTCAAATATTCAGTATTTTATAAATTTTATCATAAAATGAAAGCATGTACAGTGAATAGCCCTTAATTTACATTTGCTTTTTAATTGGCCTATACCAGAACAATCTTAGGCAAAATTGTTTAGTAAGTTTGATCTTTGTTTCCCTTATCCTCCATCTTTATTAAATTCCACAAACAAAACTGTAATTGATTGAAGGTGGGCTCCTCATCTTAGTCATCTCTGTATTTTCAGAGCTTGTATAGCAATGTCACATTATAGGCATTTAAAATACCTTTTGCTAAACTTCTCTCTGACTGCCTTATTTCACTTAGCATAATGCTCTCCTTTTGCTAAACTTACTGGAACTGATTGGAATAGAATGGAATGCCAGCTTATCCCTGGTTATAGATGTGAGATCTGCTTATGGAAATGGAGAATATGAGGTCAAATCATAACTCAGTCCATCAAAAACTATAAACCATAGGCATTTATCTGGTCCTCAGTTTCATTACTAAATAAAAAGATCTTTTAAAATTTCCTTAGGGAGATTCTGGAAAGATTAAATAATAGTATACTAAACTTTTCCTATGATAGAATGTCTTCATGATGTGACTAGGTACCAGCAGTGAGCCAGAATATTAAAGAATTCCTGGAATATAGAATACAAATGAGATTAGATTGAAAGGAAAGCAAAACCATCAAAGCAAAACACACAACATAAGCTGGAACACAAGCCAAAAAGGAAAATAAGTTCTTATGATGCCCCAAGTTTTACCTTTTAAAAATATCTTATCTGTGTCTACTTTACTCTTCTATTAACATTTTCTCTGTAAAAAAGTTCACATGTGTGGGTATTAGGATCTGAAGAATAAGAGAGCATATCTAGACTTTCCAAGTAAACACAAATAGAAAAAAGAGAGCTTTCTATCCATAAAAGAAATTTGCTGACATACTACACCTTCTTCATTTGGAAATTGGTGGGTGCCTTGTATGTCTGCTACATAACACACTAGAGCAAAACCAGTTAGTTGGCATGTACTGCTAACTTACGCGTAAGTTCTTTTTTAACTTGTCTTTATTGTTGAAAGTATTACAGTTGTCCGCTTCGTTTTGTGATTCTTATTGTTGTTTTTCCCCATCAACCCCCTCTTCCCTGCATCTGCCCCTGCCAAGCCTTTGTCACACCACTGTCTGTGTCCATGGGCTGTGCATGTAAGTTCCCTGGTTATTCTCACATGTGCTCTTTAATAGACATGACCGCTTATGCTCATCCAGGGAGGGAAACTACTGGGAAAATAGGACTACATAGCTGCAAAGAAAATATATACCAAGTACCTCTTCTGCCTGACTCTTCATTCAAGAATGTGACAAACAACTGATCATCTGACAATGTAGGCTAGAAAAGAAAAACAGGGAAAAATCACCTATTTGGGGAAAAGGAGCAAGATGTGCAAAATGAAAAACTGAATCAGGAGATATAAAATAACTTGAAAACCTTAGTCAGTATGATCAGAAAGATGTGAAAAGTCATTATCTCTATGAAACAAGGAGTAAAGCACTACAAAGATTTATTGGTAAAGATAAAGTTACAAAACCAAACTTTAATAGACTGGCAAAATAATGGGATAAACACAGCTATATATCTAATTTTTAATCACAAAGTTCATTGAGAAAATTCCTAAAATTCAAGACAGGAAAACAATGAATAAAATTAAGAGATATGGAGCATTAATCCACAGGAGGTCTGGAAGAAGAGAATGAGACAATTATCAGCAATGTGACAGAAAGTATTTTCCTAATCTAAAACATTTTAGCAATGTATGCTTTCAAAATGAACAAATCTACTTCATTATAAACAGAAGGAATAAAAAATAATATCCACCTACATATTTCAGAACTCCATTGACAATGATATTACTTCTAGGAAGATGAAACTGATTACCTGCAAATAAATACGAGCCATTGCCATGACTTGCAATCACCAACATGTGAGGATAGAAAATGATGTTAAATTTTCTTTAAAATGTTGTGAAAATGTTAAAAAAATGTATAGCCAACCAAACTAGCAATCAAAAAACCGTGTGTATGTGTGCATGTTTAGTGAAATGAATCCCTATATATTTTTTATATGTGAAAAGAAATTAGTGAAGATCTTACAGCAAAAGACTAGAAAAGAAAAACAGGGAATAAGGTCATCATAAATATCACAGAAAAAAATGTAGTTCAGTATGGCCCATGAAGCATCAATAAATCATGCAAGAAATTAAAGAAATATCACTTCACCTTAAAGATTGGAATATTCTCCTTCAAACAGCACGTTTAGTTACTTTTCTGCAAACATTGTTCATTCTGCATTTATATTTACACAATGCATTAACACTCTTACAAACTCGGTGTCTGCATGAACCATTTCCAACAACCTGAATTATATATTAATTTCATATATACAATTTCATATATATACAATTCATATATAAATTTCATATATAAAGTTCCCAACTTGCTGTTCATTCTGTCTGCTCAGTACGTTGAAGCAATTAATTTTGCTACAGTGGAACTCCTCTCTCCATAAGCATTTTTCCCAAAAGAGAAAAAGCAAAGTGTGTCATTGTTCTTTCTGGAGAACTGGTCTGGCAGCCTTTCCACAATATAAGTGTTTCAGTCAAATCAGATGAGATAAAAGAAGCAATTTCTTTTGAATTTAGTGAAAGAAAAATATTTTAAAAAGAAGAAAATCTTTATAATTACAGTCAAGGAAATAGCTGTTACTATGAAAAGGACAAGATAAACCCACTCATATTCCATATAAAAAGACAAATATCCTATATAATAAAAGGCTAATATGCAAATTGTCTCCTCAACCTGGAGTTCAACTGAGGGAGGGGAAGAGAGGGAGGGCCAGCCGGCCAACCGCCTGCAGCCCCTCCCACTGGATGGCCCGGCCTAATCAGCCCCAATCAGGGCGGGCCGGCCGGACCCCACCTGTGCACAAATTTGTGCACCAGGCCTCTAGTAAAGTAATGAAAGTGAATATAACTTTGTCCATACAAAGAAGCACCCCAAATTTTGACAGCATTTTGTAATATATATCTACAGCTTTGAATTTGTGATTATCTACATGTACACCTAAACTCAAATTTTCATAAATCTGGATATTTTTTTCTATTCCAAATTTATAGGGAAGATATAATATGGTCTTCAAGGAAAGAACATACTGATTCCTATCCCCTATTTATCCCTACATTTTCTATTGCCATACTTAAGCCCTTAACTCCTCTCTCTGGTTTCTCAAATACTATAGTGAGAGTGTAAAGAGGCTGTATTGTATTTCAGGTGCTGCTGTACAAATTACACAAAATTTATATTTTATTACAAATGTATTTATAATTCTGTAGGTGAGAAGTTCAACACAGATTTCACTGGGCTCAAATTAATGTGTCAGCAGGCTGTGCTTTTTGAGAGGCTCTGGGGGATAATCCATCTCCACCTCTGTTTCTGCTTCTAGTGGCCACATACATTTCTTGGCTCTGGGCCCCCTTTCTCCATCTTCCAAGGCAGCATGTTACATGTCTCTGACCAATCTTCTCTGACCCTGACCTCAGTCAGCAAAGTTATTTTAAGATCTCATCTGATTAGGCAGGGTCCCTCAAGAAAATGCAAAATAATCTCCCATCTCAAGATTCTTAACTTTAAACCTAAATTCTATATGTAACCTGATTCGGACCTAAATTTAAATTGGGAATATGTAAGTAATTAGTTATGGTACATCTAGTTGTAAAACAGAGACATATAAATATACATTAATATATTTGCTATTTTTATATTTGAAAGTATATTATTTCAAAACTACAAATATAATTGCTTTAGCATTAGTATGTCTCAAGCTTTTTAAAAAGATTTTTTATAAGCATCATATGAAGGCCATAACACTTTTACCCAAAAATATGCATAAACTGAGAATTTTGAAAACCATTTTTAGGGCACAAGAAACCTTTGAAGTAGAATCATTAAATCTCATGTGGTGACTATTGAAGTTTGAAATAACTATACATACTATAAATATGGTTTGGCCACTCTGTGTATATGCACACCCTTGTGCAAATAAAGGAAAGAAAATGTCCCTGAGACTACACTTGTACTTACATATGCTGTGCAGTCTGACTTTGCTATTGTGTTTGATCCTGATATATTTTATTTTTAAAAATTGTTGCCTACCCCTCTAACTTGATCTCATGACCCTTTACTTCATCAAGACCCATAAATGGGTCAATTCACAGTTTGAAAAATACTGCTGTGATGCTCTCAGAATTCCATAGTAAAGAGTAATGTTTGGGATTTTAGATAAAAATACAGCTATAAGTTTCTGTGCCATAAAGAATTATGTATATCTTAGTCATGTTCAGCTTATCAATCTTTAAAAAAAAACATGTAGAAAGAGTGGAAACCATCACCATTACTGAAAGTCAGTCAGTTGATTGTGTGTCTGTCATCTATCTACCAACCATATGGAGAGAATTATATTCATAAAGTTTGAGAAAATTCTGAGCGCATTTTAAAATACTATGTACTAAAAACACCCAATAGATACATTATTTTTTTCAAGTAGAACATGATCTAATTTCAATTTCTAAGCTATTATATTGTTATCATATATTTATTTTGATATATTACATTCTCATACTTAAAAAGAAATAAAGATATGGATGAATTAAAAAAACTTATTTTACCATTTATTTCTTTTTTTAAAATATATTTTATTGATTTTTTTACAGAGAGGAAGGGAGAGGGATAGAATAGAAACATCATCGATGAGAGAGAAACATTGATCAGCTGCCTCTTGCACACCCCCTTCTGGGGATGTGCCTGCAACCAAGGTACATGCCCTTGACTGGAATCAAACCTGGGACCCTTCAGTCCACAGGCCGATGCTCTATCCACTGAGCCAAACTGGTAAGGGCCATTTATTTCTTTTTTAAAAATATATTTTTATTGATTCCAGAGAGGAAGGGACAGGGAGAGAGATATAGAAACATCAATGATGAGAGAGAATCATTGATGGGCTGTCCCCTGCACTCCCCACACTGGGGATTGAACCTACAACCTGGGCATGTGCCCTGACTGGGATTTGAACCATCACCTCCTGGTTCATAGCTCCATGCTTAACCACTGAACCATGCTCTCCAGGCTGTTTATTTCTTAATTGATGTGTTTGTAAACACAGAAATTTTATCCCCTCACTACAAAATAGAAAGAATCAAAAACATGTAAGAAATCAAGTCAGGCCCTGGCCGGTTTGGCTCAGTGGATAGAGCGTCAGCCTGCGGACTCAAGAGTCCCAGGTTCGATTCTGGTCAAGGGCATGTACCTTGGTTTCGGGCACATCCCCAGTAGGGAGTGTGCAGGAGGCAGCTGATCGATGTTTCTCTCTCATCGATGTTTCTAACTCTCTATCCCTCTCCCTTCCTCTCTGTAAAAAAATCAATAAAATATATTTTAAAAAAATAACAAAAAAAAACAATTAAAAAAAAAAAGAAGTCAAGTCAGGACCTGCTTTCATCCATTCATCTTGGTACCAGGTATCAGGACACGTGTGTGATAGAATTGCTGATTGCATTTCTAGCTTATTCCTGAAAGGGGCTCCAGATTGTGCTTTGTTTAAAAGTGACTAACCCAATGCGAGGGCACTGCTAGTCTCATAATCAATCACATGCCATACGATTCAGAACTAGGCTTTCTGTAAGATTTGAGGTATAAGCAGAATTTTAACTAATGAGCAATTTTATCATTCCTGTATCCCAACACTATATTCTATTTTTATTGATTTTTCTTTTTTGTTAATCCTCACCCAAGGATATTTTCCAATTGATTTTTAGAGAGAGTGGAAGGGAGGGAAAGAGACAGAGAGAGATAAACATGGATGTGAGAGAGACACATCAGTTGGTTGCCTTCCACACCCAACCGGGACAGAGCTAGCCTGGGATTGCATCTGCAACAGAGGTACGTGCCCTTGACCAGAATCAAACTAGGATCCTTTAGTCTGCGGGCCGATGCTCTATCCACTGAGCCAAACTAGATAGGGCTGTATTCTATTTTTAAATAGAAATGTACAATGTATTTTTTTGTAAATTAATATACAAGGTTAATAAGGGCTACTACCTCAAAGACTATCTAATTTAGATAGATACATATTCCAAATGCAGAGATTTTTGTAAATTCTGGAACAACAATTTAAAAATATCAACTAATGGCAGTATGTAGGGGTATGTTTCAAGCAGAGCCATCATCCAAAGTTATCCACTTCTCTCACAGCATCTGCTTCTGTTTCCTCCCAATAAATTGTTGTTTAAAAAGGTATTCAATAGATTATACTTTTGTTATTTGTGAAGGTCAATGTTTGCTTCACCTTATAGAAGTTTCTAGAATTTAAAAACGATATCTTGAAGAAAATTACTTTAAATTATACTTCTGTTATTTGTGAAGGTCAATGTTTGCTTCACCGTATAGAATTTAAAAAAGATATCTTGAGGAAAATTACTTTAAATTTACAGCTTGTCTAAATATAGTATAGTATTATGATATATTAATTTATTTTTTTATATTTAACTAGGACTCTTACCACTTACAATATAACATGAACTATTCTAAGTAGTAGTAGTTTTCTGTTATTCTTCTTCCTGCTCCTCTTATTCCACCACCATCATCATCATTAATCATCTTCATGACAGCCCTATAAGGCAAACACTATTATTAGTCATCTGTCTAATGTCACTCAGCAAATAAGTAGCAAAGCCTGATGCATTTTGTGGCAGTTTTTACCATCAGTTAGTCTTAAATATAAATTAGTACGCTGCTTGCAGTAGTTGAACAATCCTATATCTCACTCATCAGCCTATGGAATTCTTCCTATCTCAGAAACCTAGGCACAAACATATATAGAGGTCTGTTGTGACCTCTAAAATCAAAATGACAGTTTGTTAACTATGTCATTGACTCAATGTCTATCAATTGGCTCATCTTTCAGAGCTTTCGAGAGTTCCCAGGGAATATTTGAGTCCATGAAAACAATGAATATATATTTGCAGTGAGTGATTCGCTTGCTGAATAACAAGCCAGATCATTCAGTGCACACGCCCAGATGTCATCCCATGGAGGAAGTGATGTGTACATTTGATCATGTTGTGCAATGGCTCCCAGGGGTGGGGATTATGGCACATTTCTTTTCCCTCTCCACTCTTTATCAACTTAGAGCACTTTCTATTTCTTTCCAAGGGGGAGGATGTGGTTCAAATTCTTCCACAGGATCCCTGTGAAGCCATTCACAGTTCTATGAGTTATCTTTCAAGAAAGATCAAAATTCCCTAGAAATTTGGTTTCTCTGGTTGCTGGGAGTAGCTATTATTCTCACAGTGTGGTAGAAAATACTTTATACCAGAATTTCCAAAAACAAGTCTAGTCAAATAAGTCCAAGAAACTTTTCATGCTAAAACTTATTTTTGATTAAAAACAATATGTATGAAGCTATAAAAGATTATAAGAATAATCTAGCATTAGCTGAAACTTCTGAATATAATGTCTCCTTTTGGTCCTTGTAGCAGCAAGTAATATCACACATATTTCTTTAAACCAGAAACCAATCATTAATATTTGAAGTCTCAAGTCTCTGTGATTTTTGGTAAGTTTAATACCCTCACTGAGTATTGGTTTCTTCATATTCACCTTGCAGTAATGGCTAAACAGGAGGGTCTTTGTAAAGTGTCTACTCTAGTAAGTAACCTTGGTGATAATGTAGTTGGTCCAATGTTACCATTTTGTTTCCAAGTTCAGGACCTGAAGTCAGGAGGCCTGGTGCATTCATCTACCTCCATTTACGAGGTATATAATCTTAGGGCTTGGATATACCATCTCTAAGGTCAAGTTCGCTTATTTGACACTGGTTATTCATAGTATCTAGCTCAAAGAATTCTTGTGAATATCTAATATTGTGATGCATAAAAAGCATTTAGAAGTTTGCTAGCACTGCATGTTCAATAATTGTTAACTACCTTGGTGCTATTTCCTTGACCCTACCTTCTTACCCCTCCTTTTATCCAATGTAGTCAAAATATTAAGTATGCAATTAGAAATGTACTTCAAGGAATGGCAAGCAAATAGCAAGACTTCTCACCTGCTTTCTTTCACACTCCCATCCCATCTGTCAGCTCTACTTTCAGAATATACCGGAATCTGAGTATCCTGTTTCAAAACCACGGTTATTGCGGTAACCTTCTGACTGCTTCCCTGCTTCCTCTCTTGAGTCACCACGATGGATTCTCAAAGGCAGCGGCCAGGAGGTCCTGCACAATCCTTCCCAGGTGGCCCACTGACTCAGCTCTTACCTTCACTCCACATTGCCCGCCTCAGCTCCTTCGTCTTTGAACATCCAAAAAACATGATTTTTGTCACCAGGTTTATATTCAGTCTTTGTTCTGCATGAAAACCTCTTTACTCATGTAAAAACAGTCTCTTCAATAAATGGTGTTGGGAAAATTGGAAAGGCACATGCAAAAAAAATAATGAAACCAGACCACCAACTTACACCACACACAAGAAAAAACTCAAAATGGATAAAAACTTAAATGTTAGTCTTGAAACCAATAAAAATCCTAGAGGAAAACATAGGCAGTAAAATCTCAGACATCTCACGTAGCAATATTTTTGCCAATGCATCTCCTAAGGCGAGGGAAAAAAGGAAAAAAAAAATAAACAAATGGGACTACATCAAACTAAAAAGCTGCTGCACAGCAAAAGAAACCATCATCAAAATGAAAAGGAAACCCACCTATGGGAGAACATATGATACATCTGATAAGGGGTTAATTTCCAAAATATATAAAGAACTTATACAACTCAAAACAAACTCTTTGCCTCCAAGTCAATGTTTAATCTGATTTTATCAGAAAAGTATTTTCTAACAACACAATTGAAAATATACCATCTTTCTTCCTTTTCTTACCTATCATATTTTTCTTCTTTGAACTTATCATCATCTGGTAATTTCTATTTTTTATCACTAGAATATGAGTTTCATGAAGGAAATAATTTATTTTTTTCTCCCACTGATGCATCCTCAGAATCTAGAAAAGTATTTGACACATGATTTATGCTTAATAAATAGTTAATAAATGGATTACTTTTTTAATAATAAGGACTTAGATTTCACCTCCTTTTATCAATTGAAAATTTTAGTGTGATATTTCTGAATCCTTTTAGCTAGATTGAATTTAAGAGCACAGATGTGCAGAGAAACTTAGTGTGTGCATTGTTAGGCACTGTTATAGTCACAGAATAATTGGCAAGATCTAGTGAAGATAACAGGTGAAAAGGAAGAATAATTTTTTTTAAGCAAACTATTCTTGTTCTATGGATATGAACTTTTCTTGAATTTCTGACTATATATACTACATCTAATTTTTTATATTCTGTTTTCTTGAAAGTCGATTTATTTGACGTATTATCTGTTTTCCTTTTCCTCACATATCTAGTAATAGTTTATAACATTTACATAAATAATAGAGAGATTTGCAATAATAAATTATCAGTATTAGAAACGGATGGGTATTTTTTAGAGGTCCCTGCTTCTCGAGTAGGAAATGCTGTGCAATTTGCAAAGCCCTGGCCATGCCTCGTGGGTAAGTGAGAGCTCTATGCATCATGTGGAGGGACAGGTGACTCAAACAGCGACTTGCTTCTCTTTGTAGCTTTATCCCACTTTCTAGACTCCATACACACATTCTTCATTTTGCGTAGAGAGCTGGTCTCCCTAGCTATTCTTAACCTGTGAGCAAACCACAAATAGAGCTGTTTTTGTATGGAGGGCAGAGGATTGGCCCAGTGAGTTACCTTTAGAACACCTTACAGCAGACTCTGGCTAATGGCTTCTGGGAGGGGCCTGGGCGATCTTGGTTAAATCAATACCCATTTCTTCAGCAGCTTGCTGATTTCTGTGGCTGCATTTAGTTCTGTGATTGATTTGAACAAAAGAGCTCTTTAATTTCCATACATTCTCCAATGTAACTGGTTGATATTTCTTTTTTAATTATTTAGTATGCTACATATTTATTTAAATTTTATTTTCGATGTATATTTTTAGTGATATTTGAGGGAAGAAAGGCATTTTACCCCATACTTTAAATTAAGTATGTGTTGGGTGTTTAGGAGGTTTTATACATGGACATGAAAACAGATGAAGAATTCATAGTTACTGGTCCTGGTTGTCCCAGTGGAGGAGACAGAAGACATAACAGATAATCAATGCAGTGGACTAAATGCTATCAAGTGGTAAACATGAGATAACATACTTAAACAACAAAAGAAAACTACAGCCAGCCTGGGGATTTGGGACTCTTCCAGGAAGAGATAATGGTAGAGTGTTAGAGATTGAATAGGAATTAAACTTGCAAAAAGGGCTGGAAGGAAAAAAAAAAAAGTAAGGAAGGGAGGGAAGGAGGGAGGGAAGGAGAAACTACTACAAACAGAATATTCTAGGTGGAATATTCTGGAAAACCTTTTAATTTATTCATGTATGTATGTATGTATGTATTTTTAAACCTTTAGTTGCCCCAACTAAAATAAAATATTCCCTGGCAGAAGAAAATTGAGGCTTACCAACTGGTATCTGGCCATTATGACTGGCCCTCTCAGTATGTTTTTCACAGTACAATATATGTATTTTTTTCCAATAAGGCAAATTTTTAGTGTCAGTGATGCTGTAACGTACCTAACACATTTCATGTCAGCGTCCACATATGCACTGATCTGTGGCTTGTTGGAAAGTCACTCAGCATTTTGATCATGAAAAATGGCAGTTGATTTTTGCTTCTCACTGATGCCCCAGATGTTTTATTTTCCTCCATTTAAAAACCACACACACACTGCGAAGCATAAACATTTGTTTTCCGATGTGCAATTATAGCAGCCGGAACTCTAGAGACCATAGGCAGTATTAGTTGACCTTGTGGGGGCTGTAGTTACAATATTCACCAACCAAACTGCAATAAAACAAATAAGAAGTTAATGAAATTGCTTTGCTTCTTTTAAATTCACAATAAAATATAGTGCTAATTTAATGTTTATTTCTATTTCTTTCTCTCTCCCATTCTATCTCCATTTTGCCCTACATTACATTGTCCTTTAAAGTTTGACCCAAATTTTTTTCATTAACTTTGCATTACTAATTTCCTTATGTGTGTATGTATGTGCTTGTTTCTATATAATACTTATTCTTTTCACTGGTGTTCCAGTGTGTATGTTTCACTAACAATATTTTAAGAATCTTGAATGTAGGAATGAAGTACATAGGTTTTTCATATCCTTTGATAAGTTTATGCCTATGTATTTCATTCATTTGGTTGCAATTGCAAACAAAAATGTTTTTTCATTTATTTTTTCTGAAATTTTATTGTTAGTATATGCAGTGGTCAGCAAACTCATTAGTCAACAGAGCCAAATATCAACAGTACAACAATTGAAATTTCTTTTGAGAGCCAAACTTTTTAAACTTAAACTATATAGGTAGGTACATTTTTATTAACTTAATTAGGGTACTCCTAAGGCTTAGGAAGAGCCACACTCAAGGGGCCAAAGAGCCACATGTGGCTCGCAAGCCGGAGTTTGCCGACCATGGGATAGGAATGCAGTGGATTTTTGTACATAGATTTTGTGTCCTCTGACTTTACTGTAAATATTCATTATTTCTAATAGTTTTTTAGTAGAGTCCTTAGGGTTTTCTATGTAAAGAATCATGTCATCTGCAAAAAGTGACCCTTTACTTCTTAATTCCCAATTTGGATGGCTTTACTTTCTTTTGCTTGCCACTGTGCTCTGGCTAAGACTCCCAGTACTATGCTGAATGAGAGTGGTGCCAGGGGGCATCCTGATCTTAGAGGAAAAGCTTTCAGTTTCTCACCATTGGGGGTATGATATTAACTGAGGGTTTGTCCATATATGGCCTTTATTATGTGAGGTACTTACCTTTTATACCCATTTTGTTGAGTGTTTGAGTTATAAATGGATGTTGTATGGTATCAAATTCCTTTTCTGCATTTATTGAAAAGGTCATATGATTTTATCCTGTGTTTTGTTAATGAGATATATTGATTGATTTGCATATGTTGAACCATCCTTTACCCCTGGGATGAACCCCAGCTTATGGCGATATACCATTTTTTAACATATAGTTGTATTTGATTTGCTAGTATTTTGTTTAGGGTTTTTGCATCTGTAAGAAAAAGTTTTCTTTTTTTGTGTTATCCTTGCCAGGTTTGGGTATCAGAGTTATGTTGGCCTCATAAAATGGGTGAGGAAGTATTGCTTCTTTCTCAATTCTTTGAAAGGGTTTGAGAATAATAGGTATCAAATCTCTTTTGAATGTTGGGTAGAATTCACTGTGGAAGCTGTGCCCGGCAGCCAGACCCTGCCAGCAGTGCAGCCACCAGTGTGTGGGGGTGGGGTGAGCTGGGGGAACTGATGCCCCCTTTGTTGCTTTGCCCTCCCAGCAATGGCGACCAGCAGACCTCCACAGCGTCCTCCCTGCACCTCCACCCAACCCTGGGATTAGTCACAATAAAATATAGTGCTAATTTAACATGGTGAGCTCCTTGCTCAGAGAAAAAGTGTTTGTGTGGTACCAGTTCTTGGGTTGCAGATGATGTGCTCTGCAACTCCACAGGATGGGTGAGATGTTAAGGGAATGCCAATTGCCAGACAACTCTGGCTGCGCCTCTGTGCTTAGTCCCTGCCTAGGTCACTGGGCTCAGATGCAGGTAGTACTGCCCACTCCCCGGGGATGCTCACTGCATCTCCTTGCTCCTCCCAGCTGAAGACCGTACCAGCCACCTGATTCCTCCCCTCTCCTCTCCGGGATGAGCCCCTCAGTGAACTCAGCTGCATCCCCGGCTTGTCTGGGTTCTTCTCCCTTCTCACCTTCCCAGTTCATTCCCACTTGCCCACCTTTAGATGTTTCAATGTGCAGATCTCTCAGATGTGTTTGTGCATTGAACAGGGAATCCTTTGTTGAATGATAGCTGTTCACATTATTGAAACTTCAAGAGGCCAAGGGGAACTCTCATGCCATCAGTCCTCTGAACATCATTCTCTCTTTGAGTTATTTTGAGTTAATTTTTGTACATGGTGTGAAATACTGACCTAAGTTTTTTATATGTGAACATCAATTTTTCCAGCTACTGAAGTACCTTTAAACTAGTTTTGTCAAAGAATCAAGTGCCCGTATATGGATAAGAATGAATCTGAAAGATTTCTTCTGTTGTGTTCTACTGATCTATTTACCAGTCTGAATGCCAGTGCCTACAGCCTTAATCACTCTGCCATTCTGATAAGCCTTGAACTCAGGCAGTGTCAACCTCCTATTCTGTTCATCTTTTACAAAAATGTTTGGATCTTCTAGGTCCTTTGAATTTTCATATACACTTAAATAGAAGTGTTTCATTCATTTTTTTTAAATTAATAAGCTCAACTGTACATAATGTGCATATAATAACCCAGGCACATGCAAAGTAAAATATAAAATGTAAACTTAGAGGAGCACTTATAAAGCATAAACTGCTTCAAATCATTTGTAGTTGGTAAGCTGATATAATAAATGTATTAAGTTGGCCTTTGTGTCTAAAATGTATACGTATTTAAAATAAATGAAATTTTGTCTTCTAGAGACTTACAGTATCTCAGGGCTGGAAAGAATGATCTAGTTTAACTCCCTCCTGAGCCCCAGGGAAGTCAAGAGGTTTTTATGGGATTAAAACTCAACCATCTATTCAGTGGTTCTCAACCTTCCTAGTGCCACAACCCTTTAATACAGTTCCTCATGTTGTGGTGACCCCCAACCATAAAATTATTTTCATTGCTACTTCATAACTGTAATTTTGCTACTGTTATGAATCGTAATGTAAATATCTGATATGCAGGATGTATTTTCATTGTTCGTGACCCACAGGTTGAGAACCGCTGAATTATAGTAGACAAAGTTAAGAATTATAGCAGGTGGGCCCTGACCAATACATTTTACATTATACTCATCTGCATCTTCAAACTTCAATTAGAAAATAAGTTACATTCCTAGAGAAATAAATGAACAAGCTATTACTGCTGGTATATTTTACTTCATGCCATATATATATATATAGATAGATAGATAGATAGATAGATAGATATAGATATAGATATAGATATAGATAT
>NW_005353475.1:16875-20125 GCF_000412655.1 Myotis brandtii | reverse complement strand
GCACCCCAACTCCCCAATCAGCCCTGCTCTGAGCCCGACCAGGGGCTGCACCTAGGGATTGGGCCTGCCCTCTGCCACCCAGGAGCAGGCCTAAGCCAGCAAGTCGTTATCTCCTGAGGGGTCCCAGTCTGCGAGAGGGCACAGGCCGGGCTGAAGGACTCCCCCCTCCCCCGCCCCCCGAGTGCACAAATTTTTGTGCACCGGGCCTCTAGTATATATATAAACTGTTAACATGTAATCGAAATCTAATGTTTTGATCTTCTGCCATAATGTGCATATTGCTTCATCTCCCACATCACCATATTAATGAAGTTTATTTTACCTTAAAATTCTGACAGATTTGCTCAATGTGCTTTGACAGACTCTGTCTAGCTCTGTGAATACGACGAAATCATTTTAGCAGGAGTCTTAATGTCCATACTGGAAAATGGAAGCTTTAGATATTACGCTTTAGATAAATCAAGGCCCTAAATATTAAATTCTGTGGTACCTATTAGATATGTGAAAGCAATGGATGGGCAGTCAGTCAGCATGTCAACAAACAGACGCACTGAAGACCCACAACTCTGGCTCAGGAATTCAGGAATGCCGGACCCAGTAGAAGAATGGATGGATATGATCAAGTTGAGTGAGGCCAGCAGTTGTCCTGAAATTTCAGGTTTGCCATGCAAGAAACTAATAAAGAGCTAATGCTATTTGGGTCGTCTGCATTAGGAACAAAATTTCCAACCGAGGATGCAACCAAACAATCCACCAGACAAGGACTGATTAAAACATACTTGCTCTGGAGATTAAGGTATTACTCTCATGGGCCTTTGGCTCATTAACTCTAGAATCCATCTTTCATTCATTTGTGTTTATCTACTTCATGGACGACTGTTACTTTTTTACAGAATATTTAAAGTTTCCTAAGAGAAAAGGTGTTTTAAAAAGTAAGCATCCCCTTTATGCTATCTGGCTATGCTAACAATGGTGAAAGAATGGTAATGACATTCACTTCAGCCCCCAAACACCTTAATTACTAACCCAATAATGATAAATGCTGCCTCTGATCCAAAGCCAGTCTTCTGTAGCTATGACCTTTCCTCCCAAACACCCTCAAATCATCTCCAGGCAATCCTGTTACAGCACTTCCAAAATTATTCCTTAACTCATGATTTCTGGGTTCACTTGTCACATTGCTGATAAGTTTGGTAGCAAGAAATATGTTTTTCAGAATAGTAAACACGGCAAGAATAAGATACTAGCAGAATGACAGACAACACGCCCATCTCTAGATGGTCACATTTCTGTTAACATGAAGGAAAAAATGATTTTTTTGCAAAATGTTATTGTGATAGAAATCTTGCTGTTTTCATTGATATCACAAATAAAGAGATTAATAAAAATATATAGTAAGTGGAATTTTACTAAATTACAATGGGTTTCTATCTTCTAAATTAACAACTCAAAATATTTACAAAATTTATGCCTGAACATCTGTTCCTTCTTTCCCCCCCCCCTACTGTCTTTGTAATTCCACTATTAAGAAAATTTTCAATTCCTTAGACTGGGCCAGGGCAATATCAAAATTCTCTTTGAAATCTTGGGGATTTTTCCATATCTAGAAATAAAATCAATTACCATATTATAACATTTTTAAAATTTTGTTAATTCACCTTCAGACTGCTGCAACCTTGTAACTAGCATCAGAAATTTTTTTAGAGATGGGTAAACAAGTCAAAGAATGTGTCCATCCACATTCCTCAAAGTCATGAGTGCTAATTAAACATGGTAATCTATTTAGAAGAAAGGCTTGCTATCTGAAGAAAATGAAGTTGAGATAATGTTGTCTCCTGATTTCTCCTCCCCCCAAATTACATCACAAATAGTACAATTCTGATTTTTTTTTTAATTTCCATGTATACTTAATGTTGGTTAGAATGTCTGTTTGTAATTATCTTTACATGAGTCAAGATTTAGTTGAAGTACATGATTAAACTTTTTATAAGGAATTGTATAGTCACTTTATTATTTACTTAAAATTTCATTAAATATGCATTACTTATTGTTGTGTTTCTTTAACTGGACATGGCTTTATTAGCTTTTTTATTTTTCTCTTCAGGATGGCAAAGAAAATGAACTCCGTTGAAACTTCAGGGAGGAAGGTAGGTAAGCACACGCAATGACAGAACTGGAGCCCCTCCAGAATGCCAGGGCTGACATCAGTGTCACAGCAACATCTGCGGCCCCAAGCGGTTCCCGATGAGCCCAGTCCAGCAGCGCCCACTTCCCCAAAGGCCTCTTCTCGTTCCTGCGTGAAATATGCCACCTGGTAAGATAAGTGATACATTTTCTTTTCAGTACTCTTTAACTTCCCAAACCCGTGGGAAGCTATACCTCCGAGTGCTTAGGCATTCTACAACTGTCGTCAATATGAAAATATTCCAGGCTGTTTTCTGCGGATTGCCTGACAGTTACTCATATACAGATAGGTTAGGAGGCCCTGAGAGAGCCAGACATTTGTAAGACCTCAGATAACCCTTACAGTGCATTACGAAGAATCATTTTAAGGGCATTGCCCTTAAATGAGGTGGTGAATTCTGTTTCAAGCAGGTTTTAACCCTGAGAAATAAATGTCCATTTCATTTATTAAACTGTACCTTCACCATGTCAACAGTACTATAGCGTATGAGTTAAAAATATGTGCATATCAGGAAGACAGCATTAAGGAAAGAAAATAATTTTACCTCATTTTGTAGGAAATGACATTAAAGCTAAGGTGTACATGCATCTGTAGATCTCTCCCCAGCACATCTATCTATATAAAAGAGGAATATGCAAATTAGCCAAGATGCTAGCATCATGACCAAACAGCAGGGACCTGAAGCTGCAAGGCACCTGTCTGGGGTGAGGGAACTCAGGCCACACCCCTGCCTGGCAGGGCTTGATGGGGGACCTCAGGCCATGCTCCCTGCCCACAGGGCTTCACGGGGACCTCAGGCCGTGCCCCCAGCCTCTCTGGGCTTGACAGGGGACTTCAGGTTGTGCCCCCCGCCCTGGCGCCAGGCAGGAAGACCCTAGGCCATCCCCCCTAGTCCCAGCTCTGGGCCAGGGAACCTCAGGCCGCACCCCCCGCCCCAGCACTGGGCCAGGGCCCTGAGGCTGCACCCTCTCACCCAGCAGGGCCTCGCAGGGGACCTGAGGCTGTGCCCCCCGTCTGGAGTGGCTTGACAGGGGTGGGCCGGTTGGGTCTGGGTCTCACCCAATG
>NW_005353475.1:10604-16442 GCF_000412655.1 Myotis brandtii | reverse complement strand
CCCGGTACATGAGATTTGTGCACTCAGGGGGGTCCGTCAGCCCGGCCTGTGACCTCTCGCAGTCTGGGAGCTCTTGGGGGATGTCCGACTGCTGGCTTAGGCCCGCTCCCCACAGGGCCTAAGCCGGCAGTCAGACATCCTTAGTGCTGCTGTGGAGGTGGGAGAGGCTTCTGGCTGAATGGCGCTCCCCCTGTGGGAGTGCACTGACCATCAAGGGGCAGCTCCTGCATTAAGCATCTGCCCCCTGGTGGTCAGGGCATGTATAGCGATCGGTCATTCTGCCATTCAGTTGATTTGCATATTAGCCTTTTATTATATAGGATTATCACAATAAGGTAACATTCAAAACTTTACATAGATAAAATTTTTTCCTTGTAATGAGAATTTCTAGGATTCACTCTCTCAGTAACTTGCAAATGTACCTTAAAGCAGTATTAACTATGGTCATCATATTGTACATTATATCCCAAGTACTTACTTATCTTAGAACTGGAAGTTTGTACCTTCTAACTACCTTCACCTAATTCTCCCACCCCATCTCTGGCCACCACAAATCTGATCTATTTTACTATCAAATGTTTTGTTTGTAGATTCCACGTATAAATGAGATCCTTACTTTGTCTTCCTCTAACTTAGTTCATTTATCAAAATGTCCTCAAGGTCCGTGCAGTTGTTGCAAATGGCAGGATTTTCTTCTTTTTTATGGTTGAATAGTATTTCATTGTTTATTTCTACCACATTCTTCATCTACTGATCCATCGGATTTTGTTGTTTCTATGTCTTCAGTATAGTAAATATGCTGCATGTATCTCTTTGGGACGATGATTTGATTTCTTTCAGATATATGCCCGGAAGTAGAATTGCCAGATCGTATGGTAATTCTCTTTTTAATGTTTTGAGAAAACTTTATACTGTTTGAGAAACCTTTATAGTGATGTGAGCACTTTTTTATGTAGCTATTGGCCATTTTTTTATATTTTATTTGGAAAACTTCAGATTATCTGCCACTTTTTAATTGATTGATTTTTTATTACTGGATATTAACCCCTATCAAAAACATAATTTGCAGATATTTCCTCCTACTCCATAGATTGCTTTTTCATTTTGTTGATTACTTCTCTTGCTGGGCAGAAGCTTTTGAGCTTGATGTATCACACTCACTGATTTTAGGTTATGTTGTTTATGCTTCAGGTGTTGTATCCAAAATATCTTGTTCAAGACCCATTTCAAGGAGCTTTTCCCCTATATTTATTCTGGGAGCTTTATGGTTTCAGATATTGCATTTAAGCCTTTAATATACTTTAAGCCAATTTTTGTGAATTATAAAACATAGAAGTAGTTTCATTTTTTTATATGTGAATTGCTAATTTTGCCAGCACCATTTATTGAAGAGACTATATTTTCTCCATTGAGTATTCCTGGTTTCCTTGTTAAATATTAGTTGATCACATATGCATGGTTTTATTTCTGTGCTCTTGATTCTGTTCCATTGATCTATGTATCTGTTTTTATGCCAGTACCATACTGTTTTTATTACTATAGATTGGTAATATAGTTTGAAATTAGAAGTATAATGTTTGACTTTGTCCGATTTTCCTGAGATTATTTTGGCAGTTTGGCAGTTATTTATGTAGTTTATATAAATCTTAGTGATTTTTTAAACTTTTCTAAAAAAGTACCATTGGAATCTTAATAGGGATTGCATTGAATCTATGGATGTCTTTGATTAGTATGAACTTCTTAATAATATTAATTCTTCACATTTACATGTGTATTCTTCAATTTCTTTAATCAATATGCTGTCGTTTCAGTGTACAGGTCTTTCTCCAAATGATTGATATGTCATGTCAATAACGATAAAATAAAAGACTTAATGCTACTTTATTCTTTTGATGATATTGTAACTGAGATAATTTTCTTTATTTCTTTTTCACATAATTCTTCATTATGCATAGAAACGTGCATTAATTTTGTATCCTGCAAATTTACTGACTTGTTGATTAGTTCTAGCAGTTTTTTGTTTGTTTGTTTTTGGTGGAGTCTTTAGAATTTTCTCTCTATAAAATATAAACGGTGAAGAGAGTTTTACTTTTTTCCAATTTTGAAGTTTTTTCTTCCTTTTTCTTGCCTGATTTCTCTGGCTAGAACTTCCTGTACTATATTGAATAAGTCTGCTGAGAATGGGCCCCCTTGTCTTGTTTCTGATCTTAGAGAAAAGACTTTCAACCTTTCACCATTGAATAATATGTTAGCTGTGGACTTGTCCTATTTGGCCTTTAATATATTGAGATATGTTCATTTTATACCTAATTGGTTGAGTTATTTATCATAAATTAATTTTGAATTTTGTTAAATGTTTTTATGGATCTATTGAGATGATAATATGATGTTTTATTTTCATTCTATCAATACGGTGTTTCACCTTTATTGATTTGTTTATATTAAACATCTTTCATTCCAAGGATGAAGGCCTTTTGACCATGGTATATAATCCTTCTACTGTGTTGCTAAATTCAGTTTGCTAGCATTTTCTTGAGAATTTCTCCATCTATATTCATGAGCTCTGTTACCTATAGTTTTCCTTTTTCTTATAATATCTTACCTGGCATTGATGTCAGGATAATACTGGCCTCAAAAAAATGACTTTGGGAGGATTTTCTCTTCTTTGATTATTTTTTTAAGAGTTTAAAAAAGACAGGCATTGATTCTTCTTTATAAATCTTAGTGATTTCACCCGTAAAATCATCCGCTCCGTAAAATCATCCGCTCCTGGAGTTCTGTATGTTTTTTGTTGTTGTTTTCTATTTTGTGTGTGTGATTATTATTTCAATCTTCTTACTTGGTGTTGGTCTATTTAGATTTTCTATTCTTCTCGATACAGTTTTGGTTGGTTTTATGTTTCTGAGTATTTGTCCATATTTTCTAGTTTTTCAGTTTATTGACTCTTATGAATTTTTGTGGTATCACTTTTAATATCACCTCATTCATTTACAATTTTGTTGATGTTGGTCCTCTTCTTTTTTGTTTCCTTGCTTACTCTTGCTAAATATAGGTTTGTCAATTTGGTTTAACTTTTTAAGAATCAAACCTTGGTTTTGCTGATCATTTTTAATGTTATCCTGTTCTCTATTTTATTTTCCTTGCTGTAATCTTAATTATTTCCTTTCATCTGCTAATTTTGGACTTAGTTTGTTCTTGTTGAGGTGGAATGTTGCATTGTTTGTTATCTATTTTCTTGATGTATGCTTTTACTACTATAAACATACACCTCTCTTATAACTTCTTTTGCTGCATCACATAAATTTTGGCCCTGTTCCTATCTTCATTTGTCTCCAGATACTATTATTTTTAATTTCCCCTTAATTTCTTCTTTGATTCATTTGTTGTTTAGGAGAGAGTAGTTTATTTCTTAAATATTCATGAGTTTTCTCCTGTTATTGATTTCTAATTTATACCATTGTTGTTAGAGAAAAAACTTGGTATGACTTCAATCTTCCTGAATTTCTGCAGACCTCTTTGGGGGAGCCTAATACATGACTTATCCATATGGGCTTGAGAAGAATGTGTATTCTGCTGCTGTTAGGTTGCAATTTCTGTATATGATTGTTAGTTTCACTCACTTTATAGTGTTCAAATTTGGTGCTTTTCATTGGTTTCAGTGTGGATTGTCTACACATTGCTGAGGGTGGGTTATTAAATTCCCCAGCTACTATTGTATTGCTGTTTATGCTTCCTGTTAGTTCTGGTAGTATTTGCTTTATATATTTAGGTGCTCTGATATTGAGTGCATAAATGTTTATAATTAATGTAACTCCTTTATCATTATATAATGACTTTCTTTTTCACTTTTTTTATTATTTTTAGTTTAACATCTATTTTTTCTGATGTAAGTATAGCTACCCAGCTTTCTTTTTGTTGTTACTATTTAAATATTTTTCACTATTTCTTCACTTTCTAATCTGTTTACCTTTGAAGTAATAATTGACAGGTAAGGGCTTACTACTGCCATTTTGTTAATTGTGTTCTGACTCTTACATAGAATCATTCCTTGTCTTATCCTTCTGTTCTCTTTTGTGATTTGATGACTTTTGACCTCAGTGTACTTTTGCTACCTCATCATATTCCTTTGTATAATTTCTATGGGTTTTTTCTTTGTATTTATAACTAGCAGCCCAGTGCAAAAAATTCGTGCACATTAAAAAGGATTAATTAGAGGAAATATTTTAATACTGCTATTTGCCCTTTCTCTATAATAGAAGCATCAGAGATGACATAAAATTAGTAAAATGTATAAGAAAATATTACTCCTGTCAGAGTCTGGGGCACACCACGGGAACCAGAGTGAAGTCCCCACCCACCCACATGTGCCTCGAAATCGCGCAAGACCCAGACCCGGCCAGCCTCACCCCCATTGGGCTAGATCAGGGGTGGGCAAACTTTTTGACTCGAGGGCCATAATGGGTTCTTAAACTGGACTGGAGGGCCGGAACAAAAGCATGGATGGAGTGTTTGTGTGAACTAATATAAATTCAAAGTAAACATCATTACATAAAAGGGTACGGTCTTTTTTTTTTTTTAGTTTTATTCATTTCAAACGGGCCGGATCCGGCCCGCGGGCCGTAGTTTGCCCACGGCTGGGCTAGATCCTGACACTGTGGGTCCCACTTTGGTCAAGCCCCACCGGGTGGGGGTGCAGCCTGAGGTCCTCCCATCAAGCCCCACCAGGCAGGGGGCATGGCTGGAGGTCCCCAGTCAAGCCCCGCCAGGCCGGGGGCACAGTCTGAGATCCCCTGGCCTGGCTCCAGGGCAGGGGGTATGGCATGAGGTCAACCAGCCTGGGCCGAGGTGGGGGGTGCACCTTGAAGTCCCCCGACAAACCGTGCCGGGTGGGGATGTGGCCTGAAATCCAGTGTCAAGCCCTGCTGGGCTGGAGATGTGGGGCATGGTCTGAGATACTCCGTCAAGCCCCACTGGTTGGGGGACACAACCTCAGGTCCCCCAGCCCAGTGCCAGGGATGGGGGCATGGCCTGAGGTCCCCTGGCCCAGCACCGGGGTGGGGGGCACACCTTGAGGTCCCCCATCAAGCTCTGTCGGGCGAGGGGGGCACAGCCTCAGGTCCCCTGTAAGCCCTGCTGGGTGGGAGGGTGTGGGGCCCAGCCTCAGGTCCCTGCTGATTGCTAATTATGGGAACTCAGCCTCCACTGTGGGTGCAGCCATCTTTGTGACGGTCAATTTGCATATTCCCTCTTTATTATGTAGGATGAGGATTACAAAAAGTATCTTCATTTTAGCCTCCTATTTTATTTTGTTAATCCTGACCCATGAATTTTTTTCCCCATTGATTTTTAGAGAAAGTGGAAGGTAGGGAAAGAGACACAGAAAGAGAAACATCTATGTGTGAGAGAGACATTGATTGGTTGCCTCCCGCATACTCCCCAACTGGGCCTCAGGATTGAGCCTTCAACCCAGGTATGTGCCCTTGACCAAAATGGAACCCATGACCGTTCAGTCTGCAGGTTGACATTGCAATCCTGAGCCAAACCAGCCAGGACTTAACATATGATTTTAAACTGATAACAATTTAGGTTTGATAGCATTCCCAAACCTTACATTTTTGCTTTTCTTTTCAATACCATTTTAGATTATTTTTGTTACAGTTTATCTATTTTTTATATAATGTATAACATAACACATTATTGTAGTTATGATTTTAACTAGTAGCCCAGTGCACAAAATTCATACACATTAAAAGGAAATTAATTGCCCTAACCAGTTTGGCTCAATGGATAGAGCATCGGCCTGCGGACTCAAGGGTCCCGGGTTCGATTCCTGTCAAG
>NW_005353475.1:6418-10279 GCF_000412655.1 Myotis brandtii | reverse complement strand
ATGATTGCACCCACTTTCAATTTTAATTTATGACACGGCATTCCCAAAGGAGTAATACTATTAAGAAATTCGATGGGAAAATTTCCCTTTTCAGCATCATCTGTGGAATCAATGGAATCATCACTCAAATATGTGTGAAAATCTCCTACGAGTATGTCCAAATTTTCTTCATTTAATTTTTGAACATGCTCATGTTTTGGACAAAGAATTGCACGTTTAGATATATTTTTAATATTATCTATAGCAGTGGTTCTCAACCTTGGCTACACATTAGGATCACCTGGGAATCTTTTTAAAATCCTGATTCCTGGGCCTCATCCTCCAGAAATTGTTTCTTTGTTATGTGGTAGGGCCACAACATCAGTAACGAAGAAACAAAATTAAAACTTTATTGTGGGGAGCCGCTACAGTGCTTTGGACAGGTTAAAGCCTTGGACTGATGAGAAGGCACAGTCCTCTCATTGCCACGTGCAAGTTCCAGCTTGGAGGGCGGGGCCCTCCCAGCACAATTATAGCCAACAGCTGTAGTTGTAAGCTTGAACCTATGGTCTGAACATGTTGCCCCACGTGTCTGCATGATGTAGGCTTGATAGAGTTCAGGTGCATGTAGTTGAGTAGGATTGAAACCCAGGAGAATGTTGTAAACATTTTGGTCACACCCTTACTTTGCCTCCTAGCATCTGCTATAAAATAAAGGCATGGCTGTGGGCGTGGTCGCTGTCTCTCAGAGAAGCAGCATCCCACCGAGACTCAGCTTTCATTCTCTTGTCTGTATTTTCTAAGCCTTTCAGCCGCCCCCACTCAGGTTCACCCCTGGCCGTGCTGGTGTGGCACACTTTAGAACCGTGGTTGGCAAACTGCAGCTCGTGAGCCACATGGGGCTCATTGGCCCCTTGAGTGTGGCTCTTCCTAAGCCTTAGGAGTACCCTAATTAAGTTAATAACAATGTACCTACCTATATAGTTTAAAAATTTTGGCTTTCAAAAGAAATTTCAATCGTTGTACTGTTGATATTTGGCTCTGTTGATTAATGAGTTTGCCAACCACTGCTTTAGAAAGATATGCCTCCATGCTTCCAGGGCAGGTTCCTGCCTCAAACCCCGCCCTTACAGGAAACAGCTCTGGGAAAGAGCTTAGGGGAGGGCACAGCCGTTGCCAAGACAACCCCTGCAGGACTGACTTCCTTCCACTTGGTAGCGGCAGTTGTGGTCGTGATGAAGGCAGTTGTGGTCGTGATGAACACTACCCATGGTTTTTATATAAGTAGATGTTTTGTTTTTAACTTTTATACTAGAATTATAAATGAATTATGCACCACAATTACCATCTTAGAAAATCTGACTTTAATCATGTATTTAACATTACCAGTGCATTTTACTCTACCTTCATATGTTTTTATGATATTAATTAGCATTTTTAGGTACCTGGACTTTTCAGTGCAATTGAGATTTACATAGGCATCTGGTGTGCACTGAGGAATGCAGTAGGTAGGCGAAAACCATATAGGGTTTAGCGGTCATCAATTGCGCTGAAAAGGAAAAGCTTGGTTCACATCTTTTCCTGAGTACTTTAATGTTACTCCATTTCACTGTTGCATAAGATGTATACATCTTAGATATATCATAATAATCTATTTTACTTTCCCATATAAATCTTGTGCTTTTTTGCTGCTGCGCTTTCCAAGAAAAACCTGTTGGATTTTTGAGATTCTTCTGTTCTCAAGCTTTTCAAAAGTCTTGTTACTTCCCTCTGATGTTTTCCACACAAGCCTAAATAACAACCAGGCCATCTAGGTCTTAATAATTTATTTACACCTGCTTGTATTTTGGGGCTTGGGTGGATCTTTGGCACCTATTTTTATTGTAAATACTGGCCACACAGTTTTTTTTTCTATCCAATTGTTCTGTTTGTTTTTATATGGGTATTTGTAAAAATCTAAAAAGTCTGCTTCCACGACATCATCTTCTTGCCTGAAATTCGAATGAAAAATATTCATGACACTTATTTTATTCTTTTATTGAAGGTTGATCACAATTGAAATGAAATATCAGGGTTTTTGTTTCTCTGAAGATACATGTCATGACCCTTTTATTGAATAAATATATTCAACAAAACTGCAACAACTCAGTATTTAACTTTCACAGCCTGGTGTTTTATGTGTTTATAAGTATAATCGTAGGTCCTGTGTAACCTCCTTTTCTTAAAAATAGCCAAGAAGAATTCATGAGATGATTAAAGCTACCTTTTTTTGTAAGTATAAAATGCAATTCTCCACATACTTTGATAAGACTATTCTTATTATAATAATAAAGGATTCAACTAAATGTTAAGTATAACAAGCTGATGAACTTACTTAAATACCTTTTGCATAGTCACAAATAAATTTAGGTTTTGATGTCCTCTGTAAGGTGAAAGAAGTTGGAATTTTGCATTTGCTTTAATATGCAAAATATTTCTTTTTACCAACAAAGTCCTGAAAACCCAAGGGACCTACAAGTCACCGTATTAAATCACGAGTTAACTTAGGAGTTGTTTAATATTTGAACACCTACAAAGAGCTCACATCAGTTTATCTTCTCTGAAGTAGATACAGCTCTAAGATGGTGCAAAACAGAAGCTTAGCTGCAAAAATTAAAAATGAAATTGTCATGTGTAATCAGTTTCTTTACTGAGATGAAAGATTTAGCATATGAAAATGGAATCACTCAAGTCAGAATTAGGCCAACTGCTGTGACTAATATCTCTATGATGAAACAAGTTATTCATTTTGTATTCCAAGCAACTAGCTAAAAGGAGCAGTGTATAAAGCATAATAGACACTCAAAAGTTCCTACTTGAATGAGTGAATGAATCAGTGATTACAAGTTCAATATATTTTGTTTCTTTAAATGAGTCAATGAGTGAAGAGAAAACCTGATATCTTTACTGAGAGTAGAAAACTATAAAGATATTCAATAACAGGGGGAATAGTTTGCCACCTGAAAATATACCTATTTGGGGGTATTATTTTGGGATAATTAAAGGACATCTGAAAACCAAGTAGAAGTTATCCTTGGTAAAGGACATTTACATTTATAATGGAAATTTTCATTTTTAAGGGTGTTGTCCTCACTGTACTAGGAAGAGGAGGATTACTCTCTAGAGATTATTAGAAAGAGAAATCTTGGGCTTTAATCTGCATAACAATCACCCTCCTTTGCTGTGCTTTTGCAGGTAACCTTCATTACTGACTCTCCATCTCCAATGAAGTCTTTGTATCTACCTGAATGTGTTCAAGGTAATAGCTTCCAACTTATTGGTGAGTTGCTCAGTTTTCTTAGGTCTTTTCCATGTATATAGGAGGTATACATGTTAGTAAAGTTAATTAAATTGACATGAGATATATATGCAGGAGAAAACCAAATTATTAGGCCAGAAGAACTTAGAAGGGTAGAAGGAAAAGTATTTTTTCCTCTCCCACACCTTGTTACACAGGCAGCAGCCTCCTACATCTCCTGTTTACTACATATCTCGATGATATCACATTCTTAGGCTTGATTTACTCTTCTGTTGTTTGTACAGAAACATGCTATACATGCTCATGGCCAAGGAGCAATGGGCTATACCCTGTATCCCAGGTGTGTAGTAGGCTGCATGATCTAGGTTTGTGTGTAAATGCACTCTATGATGTTCTCACAATGACAACTCATTTCTCAGAATGTATCCTAGTCATTAAGTGGCACATGACTGTATAATGTTAAAAATCAGTATTGCCTCAATGAAAATTAGTTTAAAAATATGAGACATCTTTATTAAAGAAAACTATGAAACTTTATTTTATGATAGTTTCCTCAGTTTTGAGATAGAGTTGACATATAATAC
>NW_005353475.1:4409-6179 GCF_000412655.1 Myotis brandtii | reverse complement strand
CTGCCCCCTGTCACACACAGAGCCGCAGGGTGATCAGGGGGTTGGGGAGCTCCGCCCTATCAGGCACAGAGCAGGGCTGATCAGGGGGTTGGGGTGCCTTCCCCTGTCACGATCAGAGTAGGGCGGATAGGGAGGTTGTGGCCCCGCCCCCTGTCACACACAGAGCTGCAGGGCGATCAGGGGGTTTGGGCGCTGCCCCCTGTCACGCTGATCCAGTGCCAGGAGGCCTCGCGGCTCCGCTGATCCCAGTGCTGGGAGGCATATTACCCTTTTACTATATAGGATAGAGGCCTGGGGGCCGGCTGGTTTGCCCTGAAGGGTGTCCTGGATCAGGGTGGGGGTCCCCACTGGGGTGCCTGGCCAGTCTGGGTGAGGGGCTGAGGGCTGCTTTCAGGCTGGCAATTGACTGAAGCTCCCAACCGCTCCTTGTTTTCTTTTTTTTATTCTGGGCCAGCTTTAGCTCTGGCTCTAGCTCTGAGGCTTCCGCTGCTATAATCGAAACAATGTATAACTCTAGCTCTGAGATCCCGGCTGGCTGAAAGCTGATTTCTGGGGTTTTGTTTAGCTACTACATTTGCAACATAGTACATAGTTTCTTAGAGTTGTAGCTCAGAGGCCGTCAAGTCAGGCGGGGGTTGGAGTCCGCAGTCACTGCAGCAAGCAAACCTCATGTTCGCTTCCAGCTGCCTGGCTGCCGGCCGCCATCTTGGCTGACAGTTAATTTGCATAAGGATATGCTGATTAGCCAATGGGAAGGGTAGCTCGTACGCCAATTACCATGTTTCTCTTTTATTAGTGTAGATAGTATTACCACAATAGGATTAGTTAACATCCATCACTCCACATAATCACATTTTCTCTTCCTGGTAATGAGAATTATTAATATCTAATATCTAACAACTTTTAAATATGTATCTTATAATTAGAAGTTTGTACCATTTGATCACCTTTTCCTGATTCTCCTACCCCCAATCTCCACCCATGGCAAATACAAGTCTGATCTCTGTTTCAATGAGTTTGAGTGCTTTTCAGATTCAATGTATAAATGAAATGATCCAATATTTATATTTCTATGAGGAACTGTGCACACACCATCTCCACCCCGAACATCTGAAGTGGACAACTGAGGGACCAAATCTGTGGGAGAAGTGAGTACAACTCAGAGTATAGACATTAAAGGCATGAGATTCAATACAGACCCAGCCTCTGGGCTAATAGTGCCGGACCATTGGGCCAGTAGGGGCTTCAACCTCTTGGAACCCAAGCAGTGACCAAGGCCAGAAATAGGAAAATTTGGGGCGACAAAAAAACAATCACCAAAGGAAAGAAAAGGAGGGAATATCAGAAAAGGAACTAAATGAAATAGAGGCAAGCAATATATCAGAGAAATAATTCAGATTAATGGTTATAAAGATGCTCAACCATCTGGATTAGAAATTCACCATGTAGGACTGAAAAGGAAATGAAGAATAACATAGTTGCAATAAAGGACACAGTGGAAGGTTTCAACAGTAGACTAGAAGAAGCAGAGGACCAATCAGTGAGGAGACAGGTTCAAATATAACACCCAACACAATCAGCAATTACAAAAAAAAATTAAAAACAGGAGGAGAGTTTAAGGGAGTTTGGGGACAAGCTTAAACAAAGCACCATTCATGTAATAGGGGTTCCAGAAGGACAAGAAGAGGAGAAAGGAATAGAAAACCTATTTTTTTTTTTTTCTTTAAGTAATTAAAAGAATAATTAACATGTCTCCTTTTCCCCCCCTTG
>NW_005353475.1:0-4241 GCF_000412655.1 Myotis brandtii | reverse complement strand
TCTCGACCTCACCGGTGCTGTCTTGACTTCACCGTGGCCGATTCAACCTCACCGGGGTTGTATCAGCCTCACCGGGGCCGTTTCATCCTCACCGGGCCCATTTCAACCTCACTGGGGCTGACTTCAACCTCACCAGGGCTGTTTCAACCTCACTGGGGCCGTGTTGACCTCACTGGGGCCATCTCGACCTCACCAGGGCTGTCTCGACCTCAGTGGTGCCGTCTAGACCTCACCGAGGCTGATTCAACCTCACCGGGGCCATCTCAACCTCACCGGGGCCGTCTCAACCTCACCTAGAAAACCTATTTGAAGGAATAATGACAGAAAAGTTCCCTGACTTGGGGAAGAGAATAGTCACACAAGCACAGAGAGTCCCGAACAGGATGAACCCAAAAGACCCACACCAGGATATGTTGTAATTATAATGGCAAATGTTAAAAACAAAGAAAGAATCTTAAGGGCTGCAAGTGAGAGAGAAAAAGTTACCTACAAGGGATCTCTCATTAGAGTATCAAATGATTTTGCAACAGAAACACATCAGGCCAGAAGGGAATGGTATGAAATATACCAAGACATGCAAAGCAAGGGACTGAATCCAAGAATACTCTATCCAGCAAGGCTATCATTCAAAATTGAAGGGGAAACAGGAGCTTCACAGACAAAAAATAGGCTAAGGGAGTTTATTACCACCAAGCCAGCAATGCAAGAAATGCTAAATGGATTGTTGTAAGAAGAAGAAATAAAAAGGGAAGAAGGAACACAGGCATAAAAAATAAAAATGGCGATACCACCTATCGAAGGATTCGGAAAGATGCCGACCAGCAGGAAGGTAGGGAGGGAGTGTGTGTGAGAGAGTGAGGGAGCTATAGAGGAGAGTGTGGACGTGTGTGGGTAAGTGAAATAGGGACAGTTAGATCCTGCAGGCTTTCAAGGGGCTGTCAATCCGGGCATTCTTAGACGGCAAAACCCCGCTGCCGCCGCAAACACTCCAGGGCGGACACCAGCAGCGCAGAGACCATGCCATCTTGAAGAACAGAACTGCTTGAGACTAGGATGCTAGCCTCACCACCACCCAGTCTAGTCTCGGTAACAAACCGGAACCCTACCAGCTGCTCTGGTAGAAGACCTGTGACCACAGCTGCAGACCCAGGAACACCAAGACTCCAGGCATCCCAGCTGCAGATTTCTGTGAGTCACAAAGCCAATCCTCCTCCCCCGCTGCCCCAGCAGCAGCAGAACTGCCAGACCCCAGCTGCAAATAGGGCTTTCTGCACACACTCAGCAGCAGCAGCTCTGCCTGACTTTGAGTCTTGGTGTTGGACACAGGAAGTTTGTTTCCTAAGACCATGCTCCGCGGGTGGGGAGACTGTGCTGAATTTGAGCCTGGGTGGGCATCCTTGGAGAGACTGTTTTCTGGGACCAGAACCTGCGCCCACACAGGGCAGGGAGACAGTGCTGAGTTTGAGTCTGGACGTGCAAACTCAGGGAATTTGTTTCCTGCAACTGGGTTCCATGTCCAGGTGGAGACTGTGCTGAGTTTGGGCCTGGGTGAGGATTTGTGGGGAGACTGTTTTCTGCGACCGGGTCCTGTGCCTGCAGACAGTGCTAATTTTGGGCCTGGGGGGTGCAGACCCGGGGACTTTGTTTCCCACTACCAGACCCTCTACCCTAGCAGAGAAGCTGCGCTGAATTTGAACCTGGACGTGCGAACCCGGGGAGTTTGTTGCCCTTGCCCAGGCTCCACGCCCAGGCAGGGAGAGTGTGCTGAATTTGAGCCTAGGTGCACAACCTTGGGGAGATTGTCGTCGGTGATGGGGTCCTGCACCCACGCAGGGAGACAGCGCTGAATTTGAGCCTGGGGGCACAAACCCAGTTAGTTTGCTTCTCAGGACCAGACCTAGCACCCAAACAGGGAGACTGCTCTGAATTTGAACCTGAACGTGTGAACTCGGGGAGTGTGTTCCCCGCAACCAGACACCGTGCCCATGCAGGGGGGCAGCACTGAATTTGAACCTGGGTGCATGGACACGGGGAGTCTGCTTCCTGCAGTGCACTCCCGAGTGACCAGACCCCACACCCACACTGAGCGACAGTGCGACCTGACTTTGATTCAGAGCAAGCACACACAGAAGGCTGTTTTCCACAGGGCACGAGTGGACCTCCTGCTAACACAGTGTGACTGTGCAACCCGGTCTCCAAAGCAGATCAGGGACCCTGAATCTCCACACAAGAGGCAGCAATGAGCATCAGTGACTAGACTCTGTTTCTCAGTGCATTCACCTGGGATACCTGATACCAGTACATTCACACTAAGAGCCAGCGACTCCAATTCTTGGTGCATGCACACATAGGGAACCTGATTCTTGGTGAGAGATAGCACCAATCAACAGAGACTCTGATACTCGATTCTCAGCACCGACACAGGGAGCCTCTGACTCCTGACACGCACTAGGAAACTTTGATTGTTGGCACACCCCAGCAGGTTCTCTGTTTCAACGTGGTGCAGGCAGGGTCCCTGATTCTAGGTGAGCACACGAGGCCACACTAAATGCCTGAGACTCTGACCCGGCGTGAGCATGGCTCCTACCAACCCACAGAAGCTGCACATCTTGATGTCAGAGTTCTTTAGTGACACCTGGGGGTGCAAAATTCCCATTGCGTATGGCCCAGGCCCCTGCAACTTGACATTTCAACTTTCTGGTGATAGTCAGAATGGGGAGAAAATGAAACAATCCCAAGAGGAAAGAAAAGGAGAAATCGCCAAGAAAGGAAATAAGTGAAATGGAAGCATGCAATATGACAGAAAAAGAATTCAGAGTAATGGTCATACAGTTCATACACCGGATGGACGAGAAAATCAACAACCTATGCAAAAATCAGGAAGAAATGAAAAATGATATAGCTAAAATCAAAAACACCATGGAAGACTTCAACATTAGACTAAAAGAAGCAGAGGACCAAATTAGTGAGTTAGAATTAAAGTACAGAAACAAGCCCAATCTGAACAGCAACTAGAAAAAAAAATTAAAAATAAGGAGGAGAGCCTAAGGGAGCTTTGGGACAATGAAAAACAAAATAAAATACGTATAATAGAGCTGCCAGAAGGACAAGAAGAGATTCAAGGGTTAGAAAATTTATTTGAAGAAATAATGACAGAAAACTTCCCTGACATGGGGAAGAAAAAAGTTACACAAGTACAGAGAGTCCCAAGCAAGGTGAATCCTAAAAGACCCATACCAAGACATGCCATAATTACAATGGCAAATGTTAACGACAAGGAGAGAATCTTAAAGGCTCCAAGAGAGAGACAGAGAGTTACCTACAAAGGATCCCCCATCGGTTTATCAAATGATTTCTCAACAAAAACACATCAAGCTAGAAGGGAATGGAAGGAGATATACAAAGTGATGCAAAGCAAGGGACTGAATCCAAGAATACTCTATACAGCAGGACTATCAATCAAAATTGAAGGGGAAAACAGGAGCTTCACAGACAAAAAAAAGGCTAAGGGAGTTTATCACTACCAAGCCAGCAATGCAAGAAATGCTAAAGGGAATGCTGTAAAAAAATGAAATAAAAAGGTAAGAAGGAACACAGGCACAATAAAATAAAAATGGCTACAAACAAGTACCTTTAAATAATAACTTTAAACATAAATGGACTAAATGCTCAATCAAAAGATATCGAGTGGCTGAATGGATAAAAAACATGACCCATATATATGCTGTCTACAAGAGACCCACCTCAGAACAAGGGACTCACACAGACTGAAAGTGAAGGGATGGAAAAATATCTTTCAGGCAAATGGAAATGAAAAAAAAGCTGGGGTAGCAATACTTATATCCGACAAAATAGACCTCAAAGTGAAGGCCATAACAAGAGATAAGGAAGGCCACTTCATAATACTAAAGGGATCAATACAACAAGAGGATATAACCCTGATAAACATATATGCACCCAATGCAGGAGCACCCACATACATAAGAAAACTCCTGGAAGACATCAGGGGAGAGATCGACAACAATACAATCATAGTAGGGGACTTTAATACACCACTGACATCACTGGATAAATCCACTAGACAAAAAATCAACAAAGAAACAGCAATCCTAAATGACTCACTAGATCAGATGGACTTAATTGAAATCTTCAGAACATTTCACCCCAAAGCTGTGGAATATACGTTCTTCTCAAGTGCACATGCGACATTTTAAAAAATAGACCACACATTGGGTCACAAG
>NW_005353474.1:0-918 GCF_000412655.1 Myotis brandtii | reverse complement strand
TCATTTAACTCTACAACTCAAAGAATTAGAAAGAGAAGAACAAAAAATGAGAAGTCAGAATTGTTTTTCAGGTAAATCTGATGAAATAATCACAGCCGAGATTCAGTATATTCGTGGCATCACATTTGATGAACTTCTATTCCAGGGTCTGCATGAAGCAATGCACTACTTGGGTCATACTGAATGACCATCATCAATACTATAAATCCATCATTCCTTATCTACAATTGTGAAATTGTTTTTAAAATCTTTTAAAACTATATCTTTTTCATGAGTCATTTGGCAACAATGCCTGACCTGAAGTGATAGGAAATGATTTATGGTCTTTACCACATCAGTATCAATATTCATACATGTCCATCTAATGGCAGGGATATTAAAATGCTTCATTAAAAGACATAACTATGGAGGAAATTGAAGCAGTCATCAAAAAGCTTCCAGCAAACAAAAGCCCGGGACCAGATGGCTTCACAGGGGAGTTTTACCAAACATTCAAGGAAGAACTAAAACCTATCCTCCTCAGACTATTCCAAAAAATTCAAGAGGAAGGAACACTTCCAAGCTCATTCTATGAAGCGAGCATCACCCTAATACCAAAACCAGGCAGAGACAACACAATGAAAGAGAATTATAGGCCAATATCCCTCATGAACATAGATGCCAAAATACTCAACAAAATTCTAGCAAATCGGATCCAGCAATACATCAGGAAGATCATACACGAGGACCAAGTAGGATTCATCCCAGGGATGCAAGGATGGTACAATGTCCGCAAATCAATAAACGTGGTTCATCACATAAACAAATTGAGAGATAAATACATAATCATATCAATTGATGCAGAAAAAGCTTTCAACAAAATTTAACACCCTTTCTTTTTTTATCTTTTTTTTTTACCTCCCAATCTGTTTTTTTTTT
>NW_005353473.1:0-330 GCF_000412655.1 Myotis brandtii | reverse complement strand
TCTTGACTCCATTGTATGCTCTTGTCTCCTTTGTCAAATATTAATTGAGCATAATGGCTTGGGTTGATTTCTGGGTTCTCTGTTGTGTTCCATTGGTCTATATGTCTGTTCTTGTGCTAGTACCAGGCAGTTTTGAGAACAGTGGCTTTTTAATATAGCTTGATATCTAGTATTGTGATCCCTCTAACTTTGTTCTTCTTTCTCAAGATTGTTTTGGCTTTTCAGGGTCTTTTTAAATTCCATATGAATTTTTGGAGAGTTTCTTCTAGTTCTGTGAAATATACCGTTAGTACTTTAATGGAGATTGCATTGAATCTGTAGATTGCTTTG
>NW_005353472.1:0-935 GCF_000412655.1 Myotis brandtii | reverse complement strand
CGACCCACAGGTTGAGAACCGCTGCTCTAGAAGCACCGTGATCCTTACTTAAAAGATATTGTGAGTTTTTGAAATTATTTGTGCCCCAACTTTCTTGGGCAAAATGCTGGCTGGGAAAGCTGCCCATTCTCCTAAGATGGCATAATCGTCAATGCCCTTCTCAGGGGCATCTAACCAGGATAATGAACAAGGGAAGATATCCTGGAGGATGAAGTCGAAAGCCACAGGGAACCATGGGCTGGGAGCTTACGGCCTAGAGCAGAAGTGCCCCCCTGCCCTCGGGTAGACGGTCTCATCATGGTCGTCCAGCAGCGTTCAAAACTGCTGTGATTGCCAAGTGCCTCTCATGCTTCCTGCTTATGGATGGCGATGTTTCCTGTAGCTGTTCTGTCCCTGTTCCAACACTGCACATGGGTGTGTGGTGGTTATTTTGTCCCTGATTTAGAGACAATCAAGTCTTTAACTTTGCGCCCGATGTCATAATGGGATGAGACTTTCTGAGCATGTTTCTTGGAAGTGGGTAATTTTGAGTGAGAAAGACAAGTGAATGCCCACAGAAGGTAGTCTGCGAGAGGTTGTATTATTGTTTACAAACATGTATTTCCCTCTCCTGTCATGGGCGGAGTGTATTTTCCTGCTCCATTGATGTTGGGCTAGTTCATGTGACTTTTTTGTTGTTAATCCTCACCCAAGGATATTTTTTTCCACTGATATTTAGAGAGAGGGAGAGGGACAGGGGAAGGGGGAGAGAGAGACACATGGATTGGTTGCCTCCCACATGCACCCCAACTGGTGTGGGGATCACACCTGCAATCCTTTGATACGGAATTTTTGGACTGGAACCCGGATTCTTTGTCCGCCGAAATCTAAGAATGGATCCACAGACAGAAGATGGTAGAGCAAAGGAGGAGATTTATTGAAGAACAAGTACAGAT
>NW_005353471.1:4760-9760 GCF_000412655.1 Myotis brandtii | reverse complement strand
GAAGGAGGAGGACAACGACAACAACATTAAAAAAAAAACCTACAAATATATGGAAAGCTTAAAAACAAACTATTCTCTAGCCTATTCTAATGAATTGCTAACTATTCTTAACTACTACTCTAAAACCCCACTCTTTCAAGTGGTTCTTAAGGAACACACCAAATCTTATAAGTTTTTAAAGAACAGAGGAGAAACCAAGATGGCGGCAAGGTAAACACCTGAAATTGCTGCCTCGCACAACCACTTCAAAACTACAATTAAAAGACAAAACGGACATCATCCAGAACCACAGGAAGGCTGGCTGAGTGGAAATTCTACAACTAGAAGGAAAGAGAAAAGCACACTGAGACTCAGAGGAGGTGTGGAAGTAAAGTGCAGAATAGCATCCAGTCGTTCAGTCATTTGGTCGCTTAGGCTTTTATATATATAGGTAATTTTTTTACTTGATGACATATTATAGACATCTTTCTTGTTAATAATAGATATGCTAATTATCTATGGGATTAGCGAACATTTGATTCTCTCCAAAATATCCAAAGACATTTGGTCCAAATCCAAAGGTCCTTGAAAATTGGTCCTGTCATAAACTTCCATGAGCATATTGGTTCATGCCAAATGGTCCTTGACATTTGATCCTGTCAAAAATTTCCATACCGCCCTGGCCAATGTGGCTCAGTTGGTTGAGTATAGTCCCATGCACCAACATGTCACTGGTTCAATTCCTGATTAGGGCACATGCCTGTGTTACGGACTTGATCCCCAATAGGGGGTGTGCAGGAGGCAACCAATCGATGTTTCTTTCTCGCATAGATATTTCTCTTTCTCCTGCTCCCTTCTTTTCTCTGTAAAATCAATAAAAAACATATTTTTAAAAAATGTCCATGCTTAGGAAATATCCTTAGGTTCAAACAGCTCATAATGTTTATTTATACTTTTGGTTTACAGGATTAATACATAAAAAATATTATCATGTTGTATTAGTCCAACAATTGTGTTGTGGTTGTATTGCCAATAATAATTCTTTTTGCCATGGCTCCTCCTTGGCTGCCATGATAGCCTCACAGGTCATGGCACATGGGATTAAGGTAGATGAGTGGCATGGACCATCAGTGATTATATGGTTGTTATACACTACTGCTTTTTGGTGGTCCGTGATTTCTCATCAGTTCACTGTCACCTGTATTGCTCTGCCCTAAAGGATAGGGGGAAGAGTCGGGAAATAAGGAGCATGGGAATAGCTTTATCTGCTCTCCCAGAGGAAATCCATGTTTCCTATCCTTGTCACTCACACAGATAAAGTCCTAGAGCTGATGCTGAGATAAACAGGAATCACTTTATTAGGGCCTGTAGCTGACAAATTGGAGATTCAGGGGCCCATATTCCTTGCTTTCACCTGCATGTTTAAGGTAATGGTTTTGGAATCAGACAGGCTTAACTTCAAATTTTGACTCTGCTACTTACTTTCCAAATTAGCTTGGGCAAGTTATTTATTCTTTCTGAACCTTAGTTTCCTCATCTATGGAAATGGAGCCGTAACATTTACCTCTCAGGTTGTTGAAAGGAATAAATGATATAGCATTTATAAAACTTAAGATAGAGTAGGTGGCAAAATGATAGTTATTGTAATACAGTACCAGTAAATAATGACTAGTAGTAAGTAGAATCACTAAAGTTTGCAGATAGTAAAATTTTATAAAAGTTTTGTGAGCTTTTTTGAGAATTAGACATTAGTCCTTGTTCTTTTTTTTTTTTTAAATATATTTTTATTGATTTCAAAGAGGAAGGGAGACGGAGAGGGAGAGAGAGATAGAAACATCAATGATAAGAATCATTGATCGGCTACCTTCTGCATGACCCTTACTGGGGATTGAGCCCACAACAGGGGCATGTGCCCTGACTGGAAATTGAACTGTGACCTCCTGGTTCATAGGTCGGTGCTCAACCACTGAGCCACACTGGCTGGGCGGTCCTCATTTTATGTTTTAAAATATTGCAACATGGTATTTTTGGATATGTTGTTTTTATTGGGAATATCCTGGTGTTCTTCATGTTAATTAATTTCTCTCATTCTTTCTCAGATGTGGAAGAGCTGACACCAGCATTGGATTTACTTTGCTCAGCAATTAGAGAAAGTAATTCTGAAACCCAAAGCAAAAACTTTTCAGAACAATTACTTAATCTTACACTGTCCTTCCTTAACAAGCAAATAAAGGAGCTTTTTATTCACAGTGAAGGTAAGAATAGCAGCAAAGAAGGGTGCAATTGTCCTATTCCTGTGTTAGAGGTATAAGTGAGCATATTGCATGAGAATACATAAGCCAATGGAGTGTCATTTACTCAAGTTGGGTAAAATCAATATGTAGCTGAGTAAGTGATATGGGCTCTAACACTGGGAAAGTTGGCAGAAAGGACTAATCATTGTGAGAAGGGTTGTATTAAATCACAGAACTAATTGTAAATAGGAAAAAGCTCAGATTTTTTTTGTTTGAAATTTTAAAAACACTGAGTTTGAATTTTGGCATTTTCTAGAATTCTTCATAACAGCTGTTGATATATTCTCTCTATATATACACACACATATTTTTATGTGTATATGAAGTTGTTATGTTGGTGTTTTCCATAGGGTTAGATGAACATCTACAGAAAGGAGTGAACATTTTGACCAGCTACATTAATGAACTTAGAACCTTCATGATAAAGTTTCCTTGGAAGCTAACAGATGCTTTAGATGAATATGATGTAAATGAAAATGTCCCCAAAGTAAAGGAGAGCACTATATGGGAGAAACTCAGCATTGAGGTAAATATGAGTAATTATCACTTCTTTTATTTGCCAGATTCGTAGGATCTTAGAAAACAACAGAGGAAACAGAATTTAGACTCTACACTGTGATTCAAAAACTTTGGCAAGGGCTTTAAGTTTTGTAGATTTGGAAATCTCTGGGCACAACTTCAAATTTATGTTTACAAGCTTTGTTATTTAATTCAGAATACAGATAGGCTCCCTCTTAGTGCCACATCTCCTACTTGGCTTCAGTTACAAATACCCAACCCCAAACCCATGAGCAACACTCCCTGAATGGTTAGGGCCATTAAATCTTTGTTTTTTATATGTATTTTTTATTTACTTATTTATTTTGTGGGTTTTGTTTGTTTGTTTTTAATCCTCACCTAAGGATATTTCTCCATTGATTTTTAGAGAGAGTGGAAGGGAAGGGGAGAGGCAGAGAGAGAGAGAAACATTGAGGTGAGAGAGACATCGATTGGTTGCCTCCCACAGGCACCCCAACCAGAGTTGAACATCAAGCCTGCAACTGAAGGTATGTGCCCTTGACTGGAATTGAACCCAGCACCCTTCAGTCTGAGGTCCGATGCTCTCTCCACTGAGCAAACCAGCTAGGGCAGAGACCTGACCTTTTTATTATAGTACTAGAGGCCCGAATCCCGCACGGGGGGTGGGGGAGGGTCCCTCAGCCCGACCTGTGCCCTCTCACAGTCTGGGACCCCTTGGGAGATAACCACCTGCTGGCTTAGGCCCGCTCCCTGGGTGGCAGATGGCAGGCCCAATCCCGCAGTGCCTGCCCCACCTCCCCGGGTCGCAGATGGCAGGCCCGGATGGCGGCGGGGCAGGCGGCGGATTGCGCTGTCCCACCCTGCCTGCAGTATGCAAATTTAACGGCCATCTTTGTTGGGTTAACTTGCATACTCTTTTGATTGGCTGATGGGTGTAGCGAAGGTATGGTCAATTAGCATCTTTGTCTTTTATTAGTGTAGATACTTCTCCCTCTCACCATTGCTCCCTCCATGTAAGAGACTGGAAAGGTCAGTGTCAATCCCAGAAAGGTGTAGGTCCAAACATACACAAGCAATTGAAATTAGACTCTTGAGGGTCTGGAACCTACAAGGAAAGCACCAGAAATGCTAACTGATTGGGCACAAGGACCTGAGCTCAATCTGACCTATGTAACCTCAAACACCTCTTCCAGACATATTCTAGGGCTCTGTTTACATTTATTTTAAATTTATGCATGCTATTCTATGGTTTTAACTCCTTTTTGATTTTGAATTGTGTTATTGACTTAATGTTCTGAGAGATCACATGGGCCCCTCTTACTTCCCTTTATTTTTTTTCCTCAGTCACACAGGGGATTTCGTTGGCTGCAATGAGCTGAGTCTAGCAGACACTGTAAGAAATTCATCAAACCAGCAATACTTGTTGACTATGAGTACCCAGTTCTGGTTTCTGGGTTTGGAAAGAATAGTTTTCCTTCTTCTTCCCTCCCTCCATCCTGGATACTCCCTCCAAATTTTATTAAATATGAAATTTGAGAAGTATTAATATTAGAGAGGGTGTGGAACAATCGATACATATACTCTGCTGCTGGGAATGTGAATTAGTCCTATCGCTTTGGAAAAGACTGTTGTCATCTATAAAGGTAAGCATAGCCAACCTTCTCCTACATACATCCTGCAGATACCATTGCATATGTATGCCAGTAATCATTCACAAGCATGCTCATAGCAGCCCTGCTGGCATTAGCAAGCATAAAAGGGGGCAAATGAAAAATAAATCGTGGTATAGTCAGACACTGAAATATCAGCAGGAGTAAAAGCAAACTACTACAGCTACACACAGTAACATGGGTGAATCTCAGAAGCATAATCAAGAGTGCAGTGTAAACAATATTAGGGAGAGTGATGGCTCAGAGGAGGAAGGGAAAGGGGACAGAATTATAGAGGGGTATATAGGTGGAGAGCACAGGGATGCCTGTCGTATTGTTAGCCTTTATTCTCAATCCACATTTCATGTCTACTCAATATCTACACTAATAAAAGAGAAACATGGTAATTAGCGTACGACCGCTACCCTTCCCATTGGCTAATCAGCATATCCTTATGCAAATTAACTGTCAGCCAAGATGGCGGCCGGCAGCCAGGCAGCTGGAAGCGAACATGAGGCTTGCTTGCTCCAGTGACTGCGGACTCCAACGTTCCCCGCCT
>NW_005353471.1:2565-3317 GCF_000412655.1 Myotis brandtii | reverse complement strand
CCAGACTGCGAGAGGGCACAGGCCGGGCTGGGGGACCCGCCCCCCCCCCAGTGCACAAATTTTTGTGCACCGGGCCTCTAGTTAAATAAAAATAATTATAAAACTACAAAAATGAGGTTATAGAAAAGAACATTTTTAACTGTATATGTATATAATACCTATAATTATTATATAGAGAAAACTGCCTAGAAAATTGTGCACCAAAAGAGTAATAGTGGTAAAAGTGAGCTTTTTCCTCTTCTTTATTTTTCTTCAAAATTCTAGCAATAGCATGCACCATTTTTGTTTTAAAAATATTTTAAATTACATGTAAAAATTTATAATGAAATAAAATTGTTCATAGTATGTCAAAGTATGGGCCATAAAATTGTTGGTGTTGTTTTTTAAAGTTAGAGAGGTGTTGGTATGATCTCATCTAGGGATAAAAAACACAAAGATAAACCTAAAACTATTACTGTGGGATAACAGGGGATTTCTGTTTACTTCCTTTTGCTTAAGCATTTCTAAATTTCTCCACAGTTTTGCTTTTATTTATTTTATTTTATTTTTTAAATATATTTTATTGATTTTTTACAGAGAGGGAGGGAGAGAGATAGAGAGTTAGAAACATTGATGAGAGAGAAACATCAATCAGCTGCCTCCTGCACATCTCCCACTGGGGATGTTCCCGAAACCCAGGTACATGTCCTTGACTGGAATCGAACCTGGGACCTTTCAGTCCGCAGGCCAATGTTCTATCCACTGAGCCAAAC